>NC_142803.1:70189407-70279467 GCF_049724085.1 Artemia sp. Qi Xiang Cuo
TGTGCGGGTGCAGCAAGGTGCCCGACCAGAGTTGCGGCTACTGACTTGTCGTGTATTTTAGGAGAAATCAAAAATAAATTTGAGGCATATTGCTCGGGAATTAAACAATTTTCAATGTTTAATCCATACTGTAGCGTTAATAATTCGCTGCAAGTAATAGATTCTCTGGCTTTAGTTTCAGCCAAAAGAGTGGACTCGTTTGATTTCACTACATTATATACAAATTTACCCATTAATTTAAAATTTATAAATTTACAAAATATTATTAAGAAAGCTTTTCTTTTGTCTAATTTTCCGTTTTTAAAAATTGATGCGTATAATAAGAAGGCGAGATGAACTAATTATTTTAATAGTACAACTAGCTCAAGATGTTATAGCCTAGATATGATTTTTGATCTACTAGAATTTGTTCTATTTAATACTTATATAAAATTTAATGGCAATCTATATTATCAAAGTAATGGAATTCCTATGGGGGGTAATGCCAGTCCAGTTATAGCGGACCTATTTTTAAATTATTTAGAATACGATTATATGACGGATAAAAAGAATCCAAGTAACATAAAGTATTTGCTCTCAAATAATAAAAGATATTTAGATGACCTTCTGGTGATAAATTGTTCAAATTTTTTGAGGTTTCAAGTAAAATATATCCACCAGAGTTAAAGCTGGAATCCAGTAATGGAAATGGCAAATATGACCATTTTCTAGATTTAGAGATTAATGTGGTACCTAATAATACAATAAATTTTAAAATATATAATAAAACAGACAATTTTAATTTTGAAATAGTTAATTTTCCATTTCCAAAAAGTAATATTCATTTAAATATAACATATTCATCGTATTTTTCCCAACTATTTAGATATGCAAGAATTTGTATTAATAACATAGATTTTAGAAATAGATGTATGTTACTTAGCAAGAAGCTAATCATACGAGGTTTTTCTGCCAATAAACTTGCTTGGAAATTTAAAAAGCTTAGTTTTAAGTAGGATCAGCTTTTACAAAAGTATAATAAAAGTTTTCAAGATATCTTGAATGATATTTTACGGTAACTTGTTGAAGGAATTTGGTTTATTTTCCCGGTAGTTGAGGGTTGGATTGCGACACTTGTGGTAAAGATTAAGGTGTAATATTCGGAAATTAATTCTTAGAATTTGAGTGAAAGTGAAATTGTTCCGGTTGGAGGACTAGTGTTAGTTATTTATTTGTATTTAAATCGGTTGAAGGTTCGGCTCTCTGTTATTTGAAGGTTGGTTAAGGATGTTTGAAAAAAAAATTTCTGGGGTATATATTTTTATTTTTTGGATATTTTGGATTTTTTTTTATGTTTATTCCATAGGTGTCACTACATAGGGGTATGCCACATTATGGCATGGCGCGCTCATATTGCCTGGGTAATGAAATTTAAGCGCCGAAACCCATTTAGGCAATGAGTTTTCATCTGAAGAGCCCCAATATGTGGCGATCACCTTGGGAATATAATGTTTTTGAAGATTTAAGGTGCTATAGCTTGGTTTTGGAACATTGACGTATGCTTATTGATGCTGATTTTGTTCTATTTTGGACTTGATTTTAGGATTGTCGGATTGGATATACTGTTTTGTCCTGGGGAACTGGATGGATGAGTAGGGTCTAGACCTTGTTCAAGTGCTCATTTATTTCAGTTACTAAAGTAGGAAGACTGTTTTTTTTTTTTTTTTTTTTTTTTTTTTTTTGTAAGCCAGGTAATTACCTTAATACACATATATATATATATATATATATATATATATATATATATATATATATATATATATATATATATATATATATATATATATATATATATATATATATATAGTACTGGGTGCCTGTTGGCTTCGCCACCGGGCCCCGGCGCTTGGCAAAACCTCTATATATGGATTCAAATTGCTGCTTGTCTTCTAACCGCAGACAATTTGAGCCTTTTCTTGATGTCATGACGTCATCACAGGTTCGATACAGACACCCTGTGAAAAATACGAATTTTTCTTTAAGTCCTGACCTATTTAGATCGTTTCTGTGGTCAGTCATCGCTGTTGCTTGTTTTCAAGTTATTGATTTGATTGTCCATTTTTGGCGATCTTTACCTCAGTATGTTTTTTCCACACCTTTTGCTTTAGTAGTTTAGATTCAAACATCATATAATTTAATTTCTTAAGGCGTTAATAAAAATGTTGTAACAGCTCCTGTGATAATGAGCTTTAGCGATTGTGGCGATAGGGGAACGCTCTACAGATATGTAGGGTACCTCCATAGGAGGCACGGACCAAGGGGGTACCTTGTCCCTGGGGGTCCATAATAGAAACTTGGGTACCCACGCCCGGGGTCATAAATAAAGGTGGAGGAGGAAGAAGACCCCTCGAATGTACACTCAAAAGGGCCCACTGGTTTGTCCACAAGTCCCATGAGTTGCAAACCTTCTCCCAGCAAAAGGTTAAATTGCATGGTGATGCAGAACACAATCGCGGGAGGATCCTCTATAGGAGGACAACTGCGGCAGGGCGTAAGATCCAGATCTATGGACAACGGCCTCTGCAATGGGCTGCAGCGACCTTTTCGGGGTACCTGCAAGACCGGGGACCTTGCAGTCAACTCTATTCCCACTTGAGGAGTGGCGCCCCTCGTGGAAATTATAGCCTAGTAAACGACATAGTATTCGCACGGGATTCTGACTAATGGACAATTTTTCTGGGCTTGGTATGTTTTGATGGGCGTCTTTGGGCTGAAAAACCTCTTCATAGCTAATTCATCTATTATGGGTTGCCTCCCCGTAGTAGCATATTATTTGTAGGCATGAATATATAATGAGTCGGAGGTAATAGGCTTGAGACTGTCCTTGCAGGATTTCGACTCTTGTTGATAGAAGAGCATCACCAAGTGCTGAAAACCATGTTGTGACCAAGATGGGCCCAGGACTGCACAAAGCCTTCATTCATGGAGGTCCCAGGGAATTCTTGCTGTCCGGTTCTAAGCCGGCTTAAGCACTTCGGTGTAGACTTGAGAAGATGTATGATCCTCGTCCTGCACTGGTATCCGGGATCATTACTTTTCCTGAGGCGAAAATAATTTCAATGATTTAAAGAACATGAAAATTGGAACTTGGAATGTTACGACATTAAAAAATGACTATCGTATCGAAATTTTGACAAACGAATTCAGACGATTCGAACTGGATTTATTAGGCATTTCAGAAACTCATATCCCAGGGGTAGGAAGCATGAAATTAGGTGATATAGAATTTGTTTACTCAGGCAGGAAGGATGGGGTACATAGACAAGGAGTAGGGCTCATGATGAATAAGGAAGCTGCTAAGTCTTGTTTAGGCTGGGAATGTATTAATAATAAAATACTAATTACTCATTTTATGACTAGAAAGTTCAGGGTATCAGTTATAGTAGTATACGCCCCTGTAGAACCGACTGACGGAGTTACTAGTGACTCAGATGAATTTTACTTAAAGTTACAGGAGCAAATAAACAGGGTCCCAGGGAGAAATATGATGTTATTACTGGGAGATTTTAACGCCCAGGTGGGTAGAAATAGGGATGGATGGTATCCCACCCTAGGTAAATTTGGTGCAGGAAAAGAAAACAGTAATGGATACAGACTTTTGCAATTTTGTAGGTATAACAATCTAGTTATAACCAATACGGTGTTTGGTCATAAAATTGCTCACAAGTTAACATGGTATTCATGTGATGGTAAGACAACAAACCCTAATGATTAGGTAATAGTAAACTGAAATCTCACAGGATCATTACAAGATACTACGGTATATAAGAGTGTCGTTATTGATTTTAAAAGTAAAGATAGCCATTTAGTAGCGTCAAGGCTTAATTTAAAGCTGAAATATCGGAAGGGTAACTACCTCCCGGGAAGTTTTGATGTTGGTAGACTCCAGGTTGAGAATTTAAGAGAAACTTTCCAGGAACAGTTGAATACTAAACTTGAGAGTTTAAAATTTGATAATGTGGAAGATGGTCGGAATAATTTTAGAAAAATAATTTGTGAAGTTGCTGAAGGTGGATTAGGGAAGAAAGCTAGAACTGCAGCTAAGAATATTAGTGAAAAAGCTTTATATTTAATAAAAAGGAGAAAGGACTTGTACAAGAATTATGTGAGTGATAGATCGTATGAAAACAAAAGAAATGTAAAGAAAGTGGAGAAAGCATTAAAATATGAACTAAGAAGGTGTGAAGTGGAGGCCATGGATAAAATTGCCGAGGATCTGGAAGATGCAGCTAGACAGCATAATAGAAAAATATTGTACTGGCACGTTAACAAATTGAGAGGGAGTCGTCAATCCGGACTTGGCCCAGTTAAAGATAGGAATGGGGTCGTAATTAGCGATAAGGAAACAACTAAAGAGAAATGTGCCGAATATTTTGAGAATTTGCTTAACCGAGATGGATTTGCAGGAAAAAATATAGACGAAAATGAAAAAGTTTGTGATACCTTGGATGTGAAGGAAGATTTGTTTTGTGAGGAGGAATTAGCGACAGTACTAAAAGGGTTAAAGAATAATAAGGCTCAAGGTGCTGATAGGGTGGTAAACGAGTTTCTTAAATATGGTGGCTCTGAGGTTAGAAATAAGTTACTAAAGATTATGAATATGGTTTTTGAAAAAGGGGAAGTACCTAACGATTTTAGGAAAACCTTCATTAAGCAACTTTATAAGAAAGGGGATAAAAGTGAGTGTGGCAATTATCGAGGAATTAGTCTGGTCTCTGTAGGTAGTAAATTACTTAGTAGTATGATACTTTTTAGACTGAGAGATGCAGTAGACGAAGTTTTAAGAGTAGAGCAGTGCGGTTTTAGAAAAGGTAGAGGATGTGTCGACCAAATTTTCACTCTTAGGCTAATAATTGAGAACTGCCTGATTTTTCAAGCACCTTTGGTCCTCAGTTTTATAGATTATGAGCAAGCGTTCGATTCTGTTGATAGAAGAGATTCAGTAAAGGTTTTATCCTTGTATGGTATACCAGACAAATAAATTAAAGTTATTAGTGCTATGTACGAGAATAACACTGCTACGGTTAAGGTAGGAAATGAGGATAGTAGCTGGTTTTGTATTAAATCTGGAGTTAAGCAGGGTTGTGGTCTTTCTCCTTTTGCATGGATTATTTTGATGGATTTTGTTTTAAGGAGCACAGGAAAGGCAATGGGAGACCACGGAATCAAATGGGGAAGAAAAAGTCTCCTGGACTTTGATTATGCTGATGATTTAAGCATCCTAGATGAAAGTGTGAGCAAAATGAATGAAGTTTTAGAGGTTTTGCGAGTTCAGGGTGCTAGAATTGGTTTGAAAATTATTGCTAGGACGACTAAGTCACTAAGGCTGGGAATAAGTGAAGATGAAAAGGTGACGTTGGGTAATGAAAAGATTGATCAGGTGGGCAGCTTCACTTACCTTGGTAGTATTATTAGTAAAGATGGTGGGAGCAGTGAAGATGTTAAATATAGAATAGCCAAGGCTCAGGGTGTTTTTCACAGTTAAAAAAAGTCTGGAAGAATACGAAGATAAGTCTGCAAACCAAGATTAGAATATTAGAAGCTACTGTGATGACAGTGGTCAAATATGGCTCTGAAGCGTGGACGCTCCTAAAAGCGGATGAAGATTTGCTAGATGTTTTCCAGAAAAATTGCTTAAGGATCGTTCTGGGTACCCGGCTGACTGACCGTATTTCAAACAATAGGCTATACGAAAAATGTGGTTCAAGACCGTTCTCTAGGGCTATAATGAAAGAAAGGTTGAGGTGGCTAGGGCACGTTGTGCCGATGAAGGATGACAGATTACCGAAGATTGTTCTTTTCAGCCAACTATCTAGGGCTAAACAGAAAACAGGTCGTCCCCGTCTGGGGTGGGAGGACGTCATAAAGAAAGATTTAAAGGAAATGGTAACTTCGTGGGTGGGTGTAAAAAGGGAGGCTTTGAATAGATTGGGGTGGAGGAGGAGCGTGCGTAGCTCTGTTGGCCTAAGACGGCTTGGTTCTGTGGTGAGCTGTTAGTAGTAGTATTAGTAGTAACAGATAGAGCGCTAAAAACATTAGAATTGACTTTAAAGGGCAAATTATGGTATGGGAAGATGTTTTTTAAAATCCTCCTTCACCTCAAACAAAAAAAATTATAAAATTGTTCTTCAGAAACATCTTTAATATTTCTAAAGCACTAAGAGATAGGGCGCTAAAAACATCAAAATCGACTTTAGAGCATAAATTATGCTATGGAAAGATGTTTTTCAAATTCCCCCTTCACCCTAAACTCAAAAATTTCTAAAATTGTACCTTATAAACTTTTTAAATATTTCTAAAGCGCTAACAAATAGTGCGCTAAGCATATCATAATCGACTTTAGAGGGTAAATTATGCTAAGGGGTTAATTTTTTTGAAATTTTCCTTCGTCCCAAATTCAAAAATTTCTAAAATTGTACTTTAGAAACTTTTTTCAATATTTCTAAGGTACTAAGAGATAGAGCGCTAAAAACATTAGAATCAATTTTAAACGACAAATTATGTTATGGGAAGATGTTTTTGAAATCCTCCTTCACCAAAAACTCAAATTTCTAAAATTGTACTTTAGAAACTTTTTTAATATTTCTAAAGCGCTAAGAGATAGAGCACTAAAAACATCAAAATCGACTTAAGAGGACAGATTGTGTTATGGGAGGATGTTTTTGAAATCCCCCTTCAGCCAAAACTAAAAATTTCTATAATTGTACTTTAGAAACTTTTGAAATATTTCTAAAGCACTAAAAGATAGAGCGCTAAAACATCAGAATTGACTTAAAAGGACAAATTATGTTATGTGAAGATGGGTACCCGGCTGACTGACCGTATTTTAAACAATAGGCTATACGAAAAATGTGGTTCAATACCGCTCTCTAAGGCTATAATGAAAGAAAGGTTGAGGTGGTTAGGGCACGTTGTGCGGATGAAGGATGACAGATTGCTGAAGATTGTTCTTTTCGGCCAACCATCTCGAGCTAAACGGAAAGAAGGTCGTCCCCGTCTGGGGTAGGAGGACGTCATAAAGAAAGATTTAAAGGAAATGGGAGCTTCGTGGGCGTGTTTAAAAAGGGAGGCTTTGAATAGATTGGGGTGGAGGAGGGGCGTGCGTAGCTGTGTTGGCCTCAGGCGGCTTGGTGCTATGTCATGGGAAGATTTTTTTCAAATCCCCCTTCACTTCCAAAATTGTACTTTAAATATTTTTAAATGTTTCTAAAGCACTAAGAGATAGAGATAGCATCAGAATCGACTTTAGAGGGCAAATTATGTTAGGGGAAGATGTTTTTGAAATCCCCCTTCACTCCAAACTCAAAAATTTCTAAATTTGTACTTTAGATGTTTTTAAAATATTTCTAAAGCACAAAGAGATAGAGCGCTAAAACATCAGAATAAAAGTCATCTCTAGAGACAGAGATAGGCTTCACAGCCTATCTAATATATATAAACTAGAACTTGTGCAAATAAACCAACTGGTGATATTTCCCTATGTTTGTAGGAGCCTCACAACAACTAACTATTGGGTTTTCTGATGCTCTAAATCTGACGGTATGAGTTTTATTAAATCCTTTGACTTTTAGGGGATGTTTCCTCCTTTTACGAAACTCAGGCAATTTTTTAGACAGGCAAATTATCAACCAGATTCTAGAGCATGATTCCGGTGCAACATATTGCAACGAAATGGTCTGCTTAGGTTAGTATAAGCAGGGGAACCGCGAGCACTTTACTGACCACCGCCCCCGTCCTTCCCCTCTTCCTGCTATGAAGTCCCCTTGCAGCTAATCTTTCCACCCTAGAAAGAAAACTTTTATACGTTCCAGCATTTTTTACATATTTTAAATCGCGGATGTAAAAAAAAAAGCAATACTTTTCAACATTTCAGAAGTAAACTATTTTAATATGTATTAAGTGGTTACCCAACTCAAAATATTAAGGGGTTTCCAAAGAAAATAATTAAAACGAATATAGATTATTCTATAGTTAAACATGTTATTCCACCCCTTTCTCCCCCTTCCTATATCCAGTTCAATAACGTCTCATAGCATCAAGAATGAAGATTGTTACACTAAGCTTTTAGAAAAAAAAACATTTGAATTGCTTTAAGAACATATGGGGTTAGATACCCTAAATAGCCAAATCTTCTGTTATAACGTTTTAAAAATTAATTACTCAATAATACCCTTAAAAAAATTAGTTATGGTTATAAAGCTCCGATATATGTTTCATGAAAAGGTACATTCTCGATTTGATTGAATTTTTTTTAAATAGCACTCTGCAAGATGTCCTTCCATATGTTATTCTTTTCTGCCATATTTGGGTAAACTGTCTCAAAATTCACGCCAGTGTCTCTCGATGTTTTGTTTGAGCACCTGTTGCAGGGTCAATAAAATATATGCCTTTGTTGACACGTAAATATTGATAGCCCTGGCTAGCCAGGCAATCGTAGTCCCTCCAACAGTCACTGAAAATTGCTGTCCCTGGTAGAATTTGGTTTTCGATAATTCCTAACAACGTGTTACTACTTTTACCCGGTATAGAAACCATGAACGAATTACCAGTCCTTCACTCTTTTCCACCAAATACCCAAAAATCACCGACAATCCGACCGAGATTATACTTACGCTTCCCAAATTTGACTTCATCTATCTCAACAATGACTCATTCTCCTTCCAAAGAAGCGGAGTTTGAATGACATATTTATGTACAAACCTCTTTGCAGAACTGGCTCCAATCCACCTGGTTTTTTTTAGAACAAGTAACATTGTTGATAATCAAATCCTCCCTTGAAGGCGGCGCTTGAAGCCAGAGCGTCAAAAACGGAAATTTCCTTGCAGATAATGGTATGAACAAGCCTTCCAAGTTTTGTCATAGATCGATTTTGAAAAATTACACTTTTCCTGACTGTATTCGCGGTCACCTCGGATAGGTATAAGCCTAGTCTTCTGATGACGGAAAACATTTCTAGATTTTACGAATATCTGGCCACAGTTATCACAGTTCCTGCTTCTCAATAACATGTCATGGTTATAATACAACTCTAAGACTACCTAATCAGTAGAAAATTGAATAATACCATCACATAAATTTATTTCACAAAAATTGTAAGACATGTTTCAATAAAAGTCATTTACAGACTGAAGCTATACCTTGTAATATCATTTGCGGCTTTCAAAACAGTGGCGGGGAATAGTCGAACAAAAATAACAGTGATTTGGGCCATGAATATATTTGAAAGATGGGTCAACTTAGAATGGAACCTTCGGCCGGTTAAAAGCTGATGAATAGATTTCCTTTATTTACCAGACGAGACGGCCGATACGGTTAAATAAAATATGCTTGGTACGAGTGTGATAATTTTTGTCTGTTCTAAGTGTCAACTTTCTTCTTTACTTCTCTCAGAAAACTTTGTTTTTAAATTATTTTTGCTCGTTTTTAATAAAAAAAATCTTTTAGAAGGCACAAAAGTAGTATCCCATCTCTGCTTTCTGCAACATGCCCTCTCCAGTTTCTACAACATGCCCTCCCTTTTCCCAAAGGATTTCTAAAACATGCCCTCTGACGTCACAACATGCCCTGTTTCTACACCATGCCCTGTTTCTAGCTGGCAAGATTCCCACCCTTGGTAAGATTCCCATGGGAGAACTGTTTCTAGACGAAAGTCCCAGATGTTTTCCCATGTAGGAGTCAAGACAAATATCTTGGAATTAAAGTGTTCTATTATTTTTGTGTTTCTATTAAAAACCTTAGACGGCCCTTTTATAGGGAAATCTTGTCTAAACATGCCTCCAAAGGTGGTAGAAGGCATTTTATTGATCGTAACTCAGTTTCTTTCTGGAAGTGAGACAGTCAACATCAAAATGGATGCTTATAAATTGTGGGATATTTAAATTGTTGACAAAACGGGACCTAGAGTGTCTAAAGTAGCGGTGAAAATTACAAGGGGTTACCGACTAGCCCTAAAATGGGACAAGATGTATGCTGGAAATGTTATAACATAAAACAAATTCAAGTCGGAAGAAAAATTATGCTTTGAGGCTAATGTGAATAAAGTGCATATACAGAGACTACAAGATGGATTAAAAGTTCTGGCGAAATATATTGAAGAGAACAGTTTATAGAAAACGGTTAATCTGTATTTGGTAGTGCGAGTTAAAATGGATAGATTTGAGATTCAGAAAATCTTACGTGATCTAGTAAAATTGGAAAATCGATTAATTTTAGATGACGACCTTCTGGAACTATCTCTTCAAAGAAAAATATTTTCTCGAGAAATGCTTAACGATATACTGGGAATCGATTCCGCATCTTTGGACTATAGTCTGAAACTTTGTCGTCGTGGTCTCCAAGCTTTTACTTAATTCATAGATATCTTATTTGAGACAAAACAAAATGATGATATGGTTTTGCTCTTAACCACTACTTAGACGGCCATTTTGTACGAAATCATGTCTAAACATGTTTTGTAACGCCCTTAAGAGACATTTTTATAGATCCCGATTCACCTTATTCTTGGAAGTGAGAAAGTCAACATCGAAAAATGTTTTACACATGCCATTATGCTTGTATACTCTGGGCAGTTGGTCATCCTTTGAGAATTGTACTTTTGCTGCTTACTATTATGGAAAGTGTAAATTATGCAATCCATGTAAATTGCATAGAGGATATGCAGCGCAAATTAAAGACTCTCATAATAGAAAATTCTTATGCTTCAATTGTCATTATGACAAATGTGATAAATGAGAAAATACTTACCCTGGCATGATTGAGAGAATCCCTAAACTTTATTTCTGTTTATTTTTAAGAGACTGGTATCGTCATAAAAATTTAGTTACATTATATAGTAGAAAATGCAACCCTAACTTTGCATTTCAAGATGAATACAAGCTGAATCCTGATGAGCTGTTACCACTTATCGTTTCTGATGATTAACTATACATAGAAAAAGAAATCTAAAAAGCGACACTGTGTTTTGTATATATATATATATATATATTACCTTAAATTATATTAATAAACAGATCTACATACATTTTTAGGATACTTCACTTTTAGGGTACCAAAATTTATATTATAGATATAGGAAATAGTATTCTTAACAAGAAAGTCATTCAATCGAGGAATATCGCAATAAATCCTGAGGAATTTCATGTAAGTATGTCCACGACGTCAAAAAATGAAATATAATAGGGCATGAAAACCACAGCTTTTCGTTGATAGATCTTGTACCTGTTTCCGATTTTGAATAATAGATTTTCCGCTCTGCTCAAGAAAATTTTTGATATGAGGTGTGTAGAATGTATATGGTAGTCCAAGCGGATCAGAATATTCTATATTCTTTCTTGTTGTAAATATGCATAACCATTGCTCCGTCTTTACCGTTGATGGACTGCTATTAACAATGATAAAGTTATTGTAAGCATGTTGAATATGCTGCAGGAAATCTGAAGGTATGCAATACGATTTATATTTGGACATGTAGGGATCCATATTGAATACACTCATTATTTTATTTGTGTTAATGGCGCCAAGTCTAATAACACATGCCGTCAGAGGTAACTTCACGATATGTTTAAAATTAATTTAGTGAGCTAAATGCAATACTTTCTTCCAATTGATCGGCAAAGATACACTCATAACGTTCATTACCCGTCCGGACAATACTCATATTTTGAGTACCGGACAAATCAAATACAATGATGCCATGAGTTTTCGCAAACATTTCTTCACTTATACATTTTTCAAATAATTGTGAATCTGGATCTAGGGATTGCATTGTCAATTCATATAGGGCCCTGTAGGATTTAGCAAAGGATAACTTGTAGAGAGAAATTCAATTTACTTCAAACACAAGTGATGAAAGTCCAAACAGCTCAAATTTATGCGGGGAATCTGTCCATGGTCCAAAAGCGCTAGCACTTTTTACAAAAGTCAATGCAAATTTTGAAGGAATTTCGCCATTGATAAATGATGAATCGACATAAAAACGCGCACCTGTAGCAATAAGGCGTTGATTTGTGATTGTATGAGGCACTAGTAGTTTGATATTATTTCCAGCAGTTCTTAATTGTTCAATTGTCAAAGCAACAGAACTCATAACTAGTTGTTTTCGAACATGAAGTATTGTTGGCGTGAGAGAGACTGTTACATCGGGTGCAGCACCCAGTACCTTTCGCATAATATAGTTGGGCGGTACAAGTTATAGCTTTATATCAATCTTTGCACTGGGAGACAGCATTTGAGGTATATTTAACATCTTATGATTAAGTTTCCCAACTAAATGTAAATCTTTAGTTGTCGCACCTCTAAGAATATTAATGACGTCGGTATCTGTTTTATGTTAATAATCCAGTGCTTGTCCCTTCAGCAGCTTTTAAGACATTGGAGTCATCAGCATGAATTGTGCATAACTTGCATAATTTGAAAGATTATTGCTCCTGCTCACCAATGTTCCATTTATGTAGACACTTATTTGTCGAAATAAACGGTGTAGTACAAAATTTAGGATAACCCCACAGCTGCACTTGGTTGTTCATTGTTATATTTTTTAACAATGACATTCAAATCAATAAATGTCGAAGTCAAATCTATGAAGTAATCTTCATTGGAATAAATTTGAAAATGAACATTTTCAGAGAGCGGTTGTTGCGGGTAAAATTGTTCATAGTATCCATGTTTTACACTGACATCTACATTTTCTGCATTGGAAAGATTTAGAGATAAAGGGACTGAAGGGTGAGATTCTTTTATGTGGTAGGTATGGCACATTGTAGGAAAAGAAATCCTTTTTGGATCTTTTTATTCTCTTCTTCTTTGATGCTTTACGCTTCAGGGCTGAGTTAAGACTGAGAAGTGATGAGGTTTTTCGCACCCTTTTAAACCTTTTCCGCACTGTTTCAATCACTCGCCATGGGATCGTTGTGCTCGACCTGAGATTTTGTTAGACACTCTCTTTAAAATCCTTCCAAGAGCCTCAATCATGTAATGTAGAGGACACAAAATCCGCGACAACCGGTGCAATATATTTTTTAGCCAGGGGTAGTGTAGAGCCAAACAGCTTAGCAAACCAATTGGTGAGACCGTACCCGGATGTTGACGAACGACCCCTGTAGTAGTCTATTCCATAACTCAACTGTCGTGGTCCAAGAGTAGCAACATAGCAATGAATATCAGGACATAAAAACTAAGATGTATAAGCCATTTAACTGAATGTGTCGAAAATGACATGTATTTACCGCCAAATCTTTTGTTATTGCTAGAGGATCGCCCAATTCACTTCTTAATTTTAACTGACAGAGCTCCAAGTACGAAGTGTTGACTGGAATGTATTGAAAGTGCTATGTATTGTAGTGATGAATATGGCCATTAGAGGAGTTTCGTCCAGGAACACCTAGGAGGGGGACATTGATATTACCGACTCTTGATCTCTCGACAAAGGATGCGTAAAGAAATATACAACTGTTCGAGGAGAAAGGAGGTGGATAATCTGCGAAAAGGATACCATTCATGCCACTAACGCTTCCTGCCCTTTTTCCACTGATAATATTATGTTTGAAACCAAAATTATTACATAAATGCTTATTGAGAATATCCTTTTCATTGTCAATGGGTGAACTAATTTAGATTTTACCCTATTCTTTTGAATAGTTGAATTGAAAGGCAACATTTTAAAGATTAATTAAAAAAACTTTCCTAAAAATAATTTTTTCAAAGAAAAGTAAAGTCCATTTTAAACTTAATCTCAGCAGATGCAAATACCTTTTAAAATTCAAACTCAAAACGACCAGAAATCACTATTAAAGAAAAAAATAAAACCCAAAACGAACAGAAATTAGATAAACATCATAGCAAAAACATACAACAAGTAATAATGTAAGCTAATAAATAGATCTTAAAACGAGTAATGCTTCGATTGAATATGAAAATCAAGCTTAAAACGAAAAAAATAGTTTCCTATTTAAGTATTAATTAAAATTAAAACTAACAGAAATTAAATAAACAATCAATGCAGACAAACAAACAATAGACATTAATGTAAATTAATAAATAAATCTTAAGACGTGTGAAACTTAAATTGAATATGCAAATCAAGCTCGAAACGAACGAAAATCACCACAAACAAGAGTTTGGGTATGACCTCCTTCTCTCACTGTAAAAGCCTTCTCTCACTGTAAAAGGATTGGAAAGTATAAACAACATCAGATTGAATATTTGAGGTATAATGATATTAATTGTTAAAAGATCCATCAGTTTAAAAATTTTTTCACTGTAATTGTATTTTTATCTTCAATGCTGTAAGAACTGGAAAAGAAAATATTTGTAATGTAATCCGTTTTCAGTTAAGCGCAAATGACGCATGAGGCTTTTGGTTTTTATTTACAGTTAGGAAAGGAGGCAGAATCCTAACACTTGTTTGTAGGGAAACTATATTCGTCTTTAACACCTTTAAAAAGACCTAATAAATTAAACTGAATATTTGATGTAGAATAAAATTAATTGCTGAAAGCTCATCAGTTCAAAATGTCACTATTATTTTAATGTTTGATTTCAATATTAAGTACAAAAGAAATATTTGTAGCAGTAAGTTTTAGACTTTTACAGTGAGAGAAGGAGGTCATACCCAAACTCTTATTTGAGGTGATTTTTGTTCATTTCAAGCTTGATTTGCATATTCAATTTAAGTTTCACTCGTTTTAAGATTTATTTATTAATTTACAATAATATCTATTGTATGTTTGTCTGCATTGATTGTATGTTTAATTTCTTGTCGTTTTAAGTTTCACTTATACTTCAATAGGAAAATATTTTTTTCGTTTTAAGCTCGATTTTCATATTCAATCCAAGCATTACTCGCTTTAAGATCTATTTATTAATTTATATTACTACTGTCATTCTTTATCCGCACAACGTGCCCTAGCCACCCCCACCTGATCAATCGTTTCATTACCCAACGTCACCTTTTAATCTTCACTTATTCCTAGCCTTAGTGACTTAGTCTTCCTAACATTAATTTTCAAACCAATTTTAGCACCCTGAACTCGCAAAACCTCTTAAACTTCATTCACTTTGCTCACACTTTCATCTAGGATGCTTAAACCATCAGCATAATCTAAGTCCCGGAGACTTTTTCCTCCCAATTTGATTCCGTGGTCCCCCATTGCCTTTCCTGTGCTCCTTAAAACAAAGTCCATCAAAATAATCCATATGGTTCTTATCCTCGGCAATTTTATCCATGGCCTCCACTTCACACCTCCTTAGTTCATATTTTATTGCTTTCTCAACTGCCTTTACATGGGTGAGTGTAAAAAGAGAGGCTTTGAAAAGAATGGGATGGAGGAGGAACGTGCTTGGTTGGTTTGGTCTCAGGTGGCTTGGTGCTGCGGTGAGTTGTTAGTACTAGTAGTAGTAGTAGTAGTATATTATTACTTGTTGTGTGTTTTTGCTATGATTGTTTATTTAATTACTGATCGTTTTGGGTTTCATTTATTCTTTAATAGTAATTTCTGGTCGTTTTGAGTTTGAATTTTAAAAGGTATCTGCTGAGCGTAAGTTTAAAATGACCTTTACTTTTCTTTGAAAAATTTATTTTTCGGAAAGTTTTTTTAATTAATTTTTGTTAGTTTTTGATCCCAAAAATTGCAAGTTTTTGAAAATTCTTTATTTCAAAATCAAACTTAAATAAAAAATCAAATATTCATCAAAGTATTAAAACTGATATCAAAGCAACAATATCAAAGTGAAAAAATGGGTTTCGGTCAACCTCGGAGTTTTTATTATCTGATGTTTGAACTATTTTTAACAAAATTGCTATCTCAAAGTTTTTATCGGATGGGTTTGGAGAAAAAGGGCGTGGGGGACTAGATTAAGCTTTGGTCTCTTTTGACTCTTTAAAAGTGATCTAGAACTTTCTATTTTCAATCAAATGAGCCCTTTCTGATGTTTATACGAGTATCCCTTCTATAAGAACCAAATATATCCCCAGAGTAAAACTTACAGCGCCTGTCCCTGAGCCCTTGGGGGTTGTGTCGACCCTGGAGTTTTAATATCTGATGGTTGAACTATATTTAACAAAATGGTCAACTGAAACTTTTACCGGATGGGTTTATCCATACGATACACCCAAAGGCATGGAGGGAGGGAGGGGCTAATTGCCCTCCGATCTTTTCACTCTGAGAAAATGGTACAACTTTTAATTTCCATTCAAATGAACCCTCTATGGAGTCCATACGTGCATACCTTCCATAAGAACCATATATGCCCCTAGAGCATTACTTACAACGCCTGCCCCAGCCCGAGGGAGGATTGTGTCGACACAGGACCTTTTCTTATCTGACCTTTGAACTATTTTTAACGAAATGACCATACGTAAAGGAGTTTTTGTTATATGGTCTTTAACTATTTTTAACAAAATGGCTACCTCAAATTTTTTATCAGATGTATCTGGGATAAAAGGGCTTGGGGGCCAGTTGCCCTCTGATCACTTTTTACTCTTTAAAAAGGGCACTAGAAGTCTCGATTTCCAATCGAATGAGCCCCCTTTGAAGTTTATGCGACGACCCTTCTATATGAAGTGCCTCTGGGAAAAAAATAAATGGAGTGTGGGGGGAGGCTAGCTGCCCTCCAATCACTTTTGACTCTTAAAAAGTGAATTACAACTTTCAATTTCCGATCAAATGAACCCTCTAGGAAGTTTATATGAGCACCCCTTCCATAACAACCATATATGCCTCCAGGGCATAACTTACAACGCCTACCCCCGGGCCCTGGGGGGCTGTTTCGACACCGGAGTTTTTTGTTATCAGAACTTCGAACTATTTTAACAAAATTTCTATCTCAAAATTTTTGTATGGTGCATTTAAAGCGTGGAGGAGGGGGGCTATTTGGCCTCTTTTCTCTTTTGACTCTTAAAAAGTGAACAAGAACTTTCAACTTCCAATCAAATTAAGCCCTGTCCGAGGTTTATACGACCATCCCTTGCATAAGAACTATATATGCTCCTAGAGCATTACTCATAACGCCTACCTCTGGGCCCTGGCGGATTTTGTCGACACAGGAATTTTTCTTATCTAACCTTTGAACTATTTTTAATGAAATGGGTATTATAAAAATTTTATTGCATGGGCTTGGGGAAAAAGGGTGGGTGGAGGGAGGCTAGTTGCCCTCGGATATCTTTTGACTCTTAAAAATTGAAGTAGAACATTCAATTTCAAATCAAATTAGCCCCATCTGAAGTTTATACGAGCATTCCTTTCATAAGAACCATAAACGCCCCCAGGACAACACTTACAAGGCCTATCCCCTGTGCTCTGGGGGGCGTTTTTATTATCTAATTTATGTTGAAGAAGGAAAAAAATATTGTCTGAAGCCAACATAATACTTTTTGCAGACGATACACTTCTTTTTGTTGCATGTGAAAATCTACCTTCTTTGTATACAATAAAAAAAAACAAGTTTTTTAAACTGAAAGTAAGGAGCGACATTAAAACTTAAAATGAACAGAAATTATTCCGTATATGAAAGGGGCTGTTCCCTCCTAAGCGCTTCGCTCTTTACGCTAATGTTTGACTTTCTCACAACTCTATTTTTTTTAAACAATAAAAAACTTTAGCGTAAGTAGTAATGTATCTATATATTTGAACCCTACGCCTGAGGCATGAATATACAGTGTAGTATAACCGGTACATTGACTTACCAGGGTCAGTCACCTGTAACTTGATTAGTAGGTTTTTTTTCTGTTTTTGTTGTCAATTACACAATGAATGTAGGTCATGAGTTCACATACACTTTCTTAAAACTACACGTGATTAAACACGTTATAAAACTACGTGCTATTTGCTTATGTCCTGTTGGTACCATTCCAAACGAGTAGGGATTCCCCGCGCAAATTTGTTTCGACTCCAAGTTTTTTTTCAATCAGAGTGGTTTTTTTTCGAGCTGACACCAGTTTTTTAGGCAGCCAAACAGAGAATTGCTTAAAAATTCGTCATTGAAACCCTGTATAAAGTGTTCATGCTTTGGAATTCAATTTTAATTATGTATTATCATATCGAGCATAGTACACTGTATTTTATTAACTCTTAAAAAATGTATTTTTCTATTTTCAATGTTATTAAAAATTAATTATTTATTTAAAAAAAAAAAAAAAACGTTTTACTAGTAAATTCAAATTTCAGGGGCACTTAGCCCCCTCCCCTCCAACAAAACAAAATCTTAAGAATATAATTAGTATATTCGATAGAAACGGCAAAGCACGCTTTTTTCTATTATGTAAATAAAATCTCTCCTCCATAGCTATGTTTACAAGTTTTAATTGTGTTGAAAAACAGTTCTTTAACATTCAGAAACAAGCCTTTTCCAAACATGTTGTATTTTTCCGGTTTGAATGAGAAGCTTGCGTGTTACAAAGAGAGTGAGAGTTTTGGGAGTCAAATTTCACAGGCTCTTGCTATAAACGGGTTTTGTCGAATTCCGATGTCGCGGCTATACTTACAAGTAGTTTCTCAACATTTATGATGACAATCCACGTCTGAACGACTTTCTAGTGCTAAATGATGAATGAGGCGCTGATTCCCCTATCCCTCCCCCTAATGATTTTAATAATAATTCTTCTGGGATTTCCTTGAAAAATATCATTTTTTTTATTTTCAGTGAAAAAATAGTGCCTTCATGATTCTGAGTAACTCATTCCACCCCCCAGCTTTTTGACATAAAGGAAATTGATTTTTTCAAGGGGTATAGCTTTTTGATATAAAGGAAATTGAATTTTTAAGGGGTATAGATTCAGAGTGAAGCTTTTTGATATAAAGGAAATTGAATTTTAAGGGGTATTGCTTCAGAGTGAAGCTTTTTGATATAAAGGAAATTGAATTTTTAAGGGGTATTGCTTCAGAGTGAAGCTTTTTTGATATAAATGAAATTGAATTTTTAAGGGGTATTGCTTCAGAGTGAAGCTTTTTGATATAAAGGAAATTGAATTTTTAAGAGGTATTGCTTCAGAGTGAAGCTTGTTGAATTTTTAAGGGGTATTGCTTCAGAGTGAAGCTTTTTGATATAAAGGAAATTGAATTTTTAAGGGGTATTGCTTCAGAGTGAAGCTTTTTGATATAAAGGAATGGGAATTTTTAAGGGATATTGCTTCAGAGTGAAGCTTTTTGTTATAAAGGAACTTGAATTTTTAAGGGGTATAGATTTAGAGTTAAGCTTTTTCACATAAAGGAAATTTAATTTTCAAGGGATATAGCTTCAGAGTGAAGTTTTTAGATATAAAGTAAATCGAATTTTTAAGGGGTATTGCTTTAGAGTGAAGCTTTTTGAAATAAAGGAAATTGATTTTTCAAGGGGTATAGCTTTTTGATATAAAGGAAATTAAATTTTTAAGGGGTATAGATTCAGAATTAATCTTTGTGTTATAAAATAAATTTAATTTTTAAGGGTTTTTTCTTCAGATTTAATCTTTTTGATATAAAGGAAATTGAATTTTTAAGGGGTATTGATTCAGATTGAATCTTTTTTTATATCAATTAAATTTAATTTTTAAGGGTTATTGATTAAGAGTGATGTTTTTTGGCATAAAGGAAATTGATTTTTTATGGTGTATATCTTCAGAGTGTAGTTTTTTGACAAAAAGGAGACATATTTTTCAAGGTGTATATTATAAGTGTGAAGTTTTTTATATAAAGGAAACTTTATTTTGATTGTGTATAGCTTGATGATATAATTGAAATTGAAATTTTAATTGTTATTTCTTCAGTTTTAAGCGTATTGTTATAAATTAAATTGATTTTTAATTGGTTATTGCTTCAAAGTGAAGCTCTTTTATATAGAACACAATGTATTTTTAAGGGGTATTTCTTCAGAGTGAAGATATGTGATATACATTAAATTGAATTTTCAATGGATATAGCTTTTTGACATAAATGACACTTAATTTTTGAGTGGTATTGCTTCAGAGTGAATCTTTTAGATAAAAAGGAAATTGAATTTTTAATGGGTATTGCTTCAGAGTGAAGCTTTTTGATATAATGGAAATTGATGGGTTATTCAAATTCTTCCTTGAGTAGCTACCACTGTGAGGGATATAAGCCTTTTTTGGCCCTTGATGCAATAGGCAATGGGATATTATAGTGAACATAGCTATAAATAAAGTTTTAACAAGAAATGTCTGAAAAGTATTTTTTGGGGGGTGGGGGCGATGACAGAGTGGATGTCTTAGACTAGTTATAAAGTTTTAACAAGAAATGTCTGAAAAGTATTTTTTTGGGGGGGGGGCGATGACAGAGTGGATGTCTTAGACTAGTTATAGTGCTGTACTCCGGCATGAACGGCTTTCGAAAACCCGGATGAATTAGTTGAAAATAAAGCTTTAACAAGAAATGTATGAAAAGTATTTTTTTTTGGGGGGGGGGGATCTGAGCTAATTAGGGTTTTTGACTGTAAACTCTAGTTTTTTGCAAGAAAATTATGGAAAATACAATTCTCTGGTTCAAATGTGAAACTTAAGTCCTTTTTAGGATCGAAAAAATTAACTATTTCTGTAAAATATGAGCTAATAAGGGTTTTTGACCGTAAACTCTAGTTTTTTTTGCAAGAAAATTATGGAAAATAAAATTCTCTGGTTCAAATGTGAAACTTAAGTCCATTTTTGGATCGAAAAAATAAACTATTTCCGTAAAATCTGAGCTAATAAGGGTTTTTGATCGTAAACTATAGTTTTTTGTAAGAAAATTATGGAAAATACAATTCTCTGGTTCATAGGTGAAACTTAAGCCCATTTTTGGATCGAAAAATAAAACTATTTCTGTAAAATCTGAGCTAATAAGGGTTTTTGAGTGTAAACTCTAGTTTGTTGAAAGAAAATTATGGAAAATACAATTCTATGGTTCAAATGTGAAACTTAAGTCCTTTTTTGGATTGAAAAATAAAACTATATCCGTAAAATCTGAACTAATAATTCAATATTTTTTTCATAAAAACAAACTATTTTTTTTTAAATGTACTCACATTGAAAATAGAAATATTCATCGTTTCAAAGCTAATAGAATCTAGTTTACTATGATGTATATGATTATAAATAACGAAAGTTGAATTCCATAGCATGAAACTTTTATACAATGCTTAAATGACGATTTTTTAAGCAAAGATCTTATTTTCTGCCTAAGAAAAAGCTGACAGCTCGAAGAAAAAAAAACACTCTTTTTGAAAAAAACTTGGAGTAGAAACAAATTTGCGCGGGGAATACCTACTCGTTTGGAATGGTACCAACAGGACATAAGCAAATAGCACGTAGTTGTATAACTTGTTTAATCACGTGTAGTTTTAAGAATGTGTATGTGAACTTATGACCTACATTCATTGTGTAATTGACAACAAAAACAGAAAAATAAACTACTAATCAAGTTACAGGTGACTGACCCTGGTAAGTCAATGTACCGGTTAAACTACACGCATATTCCTGCCTCAGGCGTAGGGTTTAAATATATAGATACAATACTACTAGCGTAAAGAGCGAGGCGTTGAGGAGGGGACAGCCCCTTTCATATATGGAATAATTTCTGTTCGTTTTAAGTTTTATTGTCGCTCCTTACTTTCAGTTTAAAAAACTTGTTTTTTTTATTTAATTTTTGAACGTTTTTGAATAAATGCAGCTTTTGATCTTGGCTCACCTTACATGAATAATTAAAACAAAATTTTCATATTAATCTACTTTTATTTAGTTAAATGGCTTTCTCGAAACTTGTTTAATTATATTTACGAACGTTTTTATTAGTAATAAATATACGTAACTTACGAATTAACTTACGTAACGAACTTGTATATTCATATATTTTTAATTTGTTTATTAGGGGGTTCGCCCCCTAGTCAATACCTTGCTCTTTAAGCGAAAGTTCGAATTTTGTTCCAATTCTTTAAAAATTTACCGCTTAATCACAACGGCCGTTAATTAGAATAAATAGCTCTTATGAAAGTATTAAAAAATCTTTGGCTTAAAGAGCGAGGTATTGACTACGGGGTGAACCCAATCATATATGTAATATTTTCGGTTCGTTTGAAGTTTCGATGTTGCTGCTATTGCAGTTGAAAAACTTGTTTTTTATATTTAATTTCTCATCTTTTTTTAAATAATGCTGGGAGGTCCGGCGTCCCCTTCATAGCAATGTCCCTTCCCCCATAAAAACTTCCTTCATGGAAAGATCCTCCCACATAACCCCCGCCCCACCAACCCCCCACCCACACTACCAGGAAAAATCTCCCCTGAAAACGTCTGTATACTTCCAAATAACCAATACTATATGTTAACATTGGGTAAACTTCATAACTTTCAGCCCTCCCCCCGGGAATTTCGGGGGATTAAGTCATCCTAAAAAACATAACTATTTTATTTTCGAACATGCTGAACAAAATGGCTATCTCAAAATTTTGATCAGGTGACTTTGGGAAAAAAATTAGCGTGGGAGGGGGCCTAGTTGCCCTCCATTTTTTTTGGTCACTTACAAAGGGCACTAGAACTTTTAATTTCCATTCCAATGAGCCCTCCCACGATATTCTAGGACAACTGGGTCGATACGATCACCCCTGGATAAAAAAAACAAAAAAAAAAAAAAAAAACAAAAACGCACCCGTGATCTTTCTTCTGGCAAAAAATGCAAAATTCCACATTTTTGTAGATGGGAGCTTGAAACCTCTACCGTAGGGTTCTCTGATACGCGGAATATGATGGTGTGATTTTCATTAACGTTCTATAACTTTTAGGGGGTCTTTCCTCCTTTTTTCGAAAATCAGCCAAATTTTCTCAGGCGCCTAACTTTTGATGGGTACAATTAAACTTGATGAAACTTATATATTTGAAATCAGCATTAAAATCTGATTCTTTTTATGTATCTATTTGTATCAAAATACCATTTTCTAGAGTTTCGGTTACCATTGAGCCGGGTCGCTCCTTACTTACAGTTCGTTACCACGAACTGTTTGAAAATGGAAACAGCTCTCACTGAATTTGATTCATGGGCTGATTCGAAATATTTAACACTGAATTAAAGTAAGACAAACTATGTATTATTTTCTAGAATATCGTCAATTCAAACTGATCTAAAATTAAAAGTAGCTGTTAATATTATAAATAGAGGAAAAACCAGTAGATATTTTGGATTTGTAGTTGATAAGAATCTTTCGTGGAAGGAACATGCAACATTAGTCGGAAATAAACTTTTAAGGTCCCTTGGAGTCATCCGTAGTCTTAAATTTTGTTTTAAATAATTTGTGAGACCACATTGGCTAATCATGATAAAACATAAAATCGCGAAGATAGGAAGAAAACGAGGACAATTAAAAGCCAGTGAAAAAATTGAAAAATTATGCATATACTCCGGTCAAGACCTCCGCATGACCGTCCTCTGTGCAGAATGAAACTGATAAAAATATAAAAAACCAACCCTTAAAATAAAAACACAAAACTAAAATTGACAACCCTTTCTTAGTAACGGTGAAAGGGTAACTGATTAAAAAACACAAGTCTAAATGGCATTTCACAATTTCATTTTACATAAAACACTCTTAAAGGCTAATCGTTTTGCAGTTTGATTATTATCGGAGATTCTATTTGATTGCAAAATATAATTTTGTGGATGTATGTAAAAACCATCAGAATTAATAATTTCATCATAAATGGGACTTAAAAAAGTTTCTCCAGTGTCTCTATTGAGGGCTACCTTTTGGTGAATGTGATTTTTTATTTCAGCTGCCTCCCTGAAAACTTGCGTGAGACCTTTAACGGGGGCAACAATGGAGGTTTCGTCAAACAAAATGAAATGGTGTGGACTTTCATAGATATGTTGCGCCAAGGCGGGATCAGAAACTTCTGGCCTTTGGTGTAACCTCATGGCCTTGTCGAGTGAGAACCTATGTTCAGATAATCTCTCCCCCCAGTGCTGTTGGGTTCTATCAACATAAGAACAGCCACAACAACAAGGATTTCTATAAACACCACTACCCAGAATGGGGCTGGTTTTATCTTTGACGTTGTTGAAAAATTTTTTTTATAATATTTGAATTCTTAAAGGCAACATTAAGTTTATGTTTTTTAAGGATTCTTTTCCATTTGTCTCTCAATTTTGGAATGTAGGGTAGAACAGTGAAAAGTTTCTTATCATCTGCAAATGTTACTCTGTACTCTGTTACAATGTTACTTTTTATTCAGTTACCCTTTCACCGTTACTAAGAAAGGGTCGTCCAATTTTAGCTTTGTGTTTTTATTTTAAGGTTTGGTTTTTATATTTTTATTAGTTTTAGTCTGCACCGAGGACGGTCAAGCGGAGGTCTTGACCGAAATATTTCCATAATTTTTCAATTTTTTCACTGGCTGTTAATTGTCCTCATTTTCTCCCTTTCTTCAAGATTTTATGTTTTAAATTTTGTTTCCCGAACAAAATCCTGAAAATGATTTATCATTCTATTTTTCATCCCCATCTGTCTTACGGATGCTCCATATGGGCAAGTAACTTCATTCCTTGTTGTAAAAGAGTTCAAATCATCCAAAATAAGGCAGTTCTAATTATGTCACCTGTTCATCACACAGATGATATCAGTCTTCATTTCAAATATTACCAAGAAATTTGATGTATCCAAGACTCGAGATTTCCAGATTGCAAATTTTTGTTTCAAGTCTTAACCTCCTTCCATCTTCATCTCAAAATCTGTTTACATTAAATTAAGATTTGCACACTTACGACACACGACATTCTTGTGACATAGTCCAAGAAGCGCCCTCTACGAAAAGAGCTTCTTTTTTAATTAGATTTTTTGCACCGTTTATTCAGAATTCACACCCCTTAGATATCCGGAATTCAAACAAGCTTATATCCTTTAAGCGAGCAGCGAAGGGTCATAACAGAAAAAGTGATAGTGCTGTCCTCCTCCAGGTTTTTTTTTCTCTCCATTTTTATTTTCTCTTTTTTTCTCGTTCCCAATTGCCTTCTCTTTCTGCTTCTTTTTTACCTTTAAAGTTGAAAACATAGGTTGGTTTATTTACTGGTTTACTTTTCTTTTTTCTTTTTTTTCTTGATACATTCAGTTAATTTGTTGTTTCTGTTTGTTTTTAACTAATATTAGTTAATGTCCTGCCCTAGCCAAGCATATTTTTATGTGCTTTCTTTGCAGGAATGTTTTGTAAGTTATTAATTTTATTTTTTAAATAAAGATAACTGAAAACTGAAACTCCGTGTTGGATTTGGGTGGCCTGAAAACAAGGCTTGTGGTTTTGAGTGCCGTGTTCAACAGGTGAATGTCTCCTTCGACCCCATGATCAACCTTGCTATTCTGGCGCGTTATAATTTTGAGGAATCCATGTCTAACACGCTTGGAATCTGTTCGATGAAAACCGTTTATAGTTTTGCTGGGTTGAACACGGAGAGCCTGAAAATGAATTTTGTCGAATACCTGAAAACACAACTAAAATGTTGGCTGTGTAAACAAGGATGCCACTGCAATGGTATTAATGGTACTCCTCAGGGTCTTTGAAAAGTACTACTATGGCATAAAAAGTACTACTACTAATAACAACTCACCACAACATCAAGCCGCCCACCCCAAATGGCATCCTTATGACATCCTCCCACCCCAACCGTGAACGACCTGCTTTCTGTTTAGCTCTAGCCGGTCGTCCGAAAAGGACAACGTTCAGAATTCCGTCATCATTAATTCGCATATCATGCCCAAGCCATCTCTACCTTTCTCTCTACCTCCCCAAAGTATGAGCAGTTTTCAACGGCCCATGATCACCTAGTATAGTAATTCTACTTTCAAACTATGCATTTTCTAGAAAAATGGGATGGAAAACTGGAACTAGTCAAAAATTGCATTTTTTTCGAAATTTATGTGCACGAGTTTATCAGTTACCCCTACCAAAGCTTCCTGTTTTTCTTCTATTGTTAAGCAGGCACCCTTCAGACAATTTGTCATTTGATAATAATTTGTAGGGTACTGATTTCCTATATGATTTTTAAGTTGCATTTGGAAGGTTAAATAGGGAGAAATTGTGCATACCCGAAATTGGAAGTCACAAATGACTTTTGTTTGTGGGCTAGGGGGACAAAAAGCTCAGATAATCTTATTAGAAAGTTCAAAAAATCCAAAATTTTGGAATTTTAGGGTTGTCGAGCCCAAAGTTACCCACTTCCTGTGTTCGTCCCAAAACTGATAAAAATATAAAAACCAAACCTTAAAATAAAAGCACAAAGCTAAAATTGGACGACCCTTTCTAAGTAACGGTGAAAGGGTAAATGAATAACAATTATGGGTCCTTTTGAACTAAATACTATTTTAACTAAATTTTAATTCCTTTCCATTAAAAAAATGGTGTAAACTTAGAATTGGGCTATTGAGAGAGAAACATGTTTAGAAAACCATTCTTACTTCAAAATATGCCGAAAAATTATGGTTAACACATTTGAATATGCTTCGACAAAATTTACCTCCCCCCTCTAATGTGCAAATAAATGGCCCAAAGTATATAATTACCTTGTTTTTCTTTGTTTCTTGGTTTCGTCAGTGTTGATTTAACTGACGGACAACCAGGTTGAAATAAGAGTGATGCGGGACAAAATGCATGTGAATATATACTTTTGGCTATATATTTGCACATTTGGCGGGTGTTGGAAAAAAGTTAAAGTTAAAGAGCATTCACATTGTGAAAACTATAAATATTCTGCAAATTATGAACAAGAATTGTTTTCGCAACGTATTTTCTTCTTAATATTCCCAGTTCCATCCTTAAAATAATTAATTACAATCTATTGGTTTTCAAGAACACTTCCGGTTTAACTAATTGCCGGAACCCCCTCCCAATTAATGCCTGAAAATGGTGTTTAACAACAAAATACAAAGAGGGTAGGGAACAAAATATACCTTTCAAGTTTTAGGAGAGGGGTAAATTTGCCGTTTTAATTTTTTCATTGAATACACAAAAAGGAGTTTTCAATAAAAGTATCCCAACAAATATTTTTTATTTTGATTTTAGATTTTGCAAAATAAGTTTTCTTTTCCATTGCTTATTCCATGAATAAAGTAATGGTGAAATCCTCAGTCAGTATGGTTGTAATATTTTAATTGTTGAGTTGGTCTTTACTCCGTTGTCGAGTGCGTACGTGACCTCAAGAAACAACATTACAAAATGTACGATTGGACCAATGAACAAATCAAAACAAGATTCAATCTTTACTTAACCCTTTTTCTTGTGATATCCTTTGGATCAATCTCAGGGGGATTTGCCTTCCTGTCTGATTTCTTTAAAGAAGATTTTGTCACTTTCTATTCTGAGTCTCATTTTGAAAAAGAAAGTGCAAGACACATCCTTTCTTTTTAGGCACAACGATATCCACGTTGCTAACAATTTTTCCTTAAATTTTGAATTTTTTATACGGACATAAAATACATTTTAAATCAAAATTTTATAGGCAAATTAAAAAATTAATAATTAGATTATATTTATTATATATTTATCTGTTATATAAATATTTATCTTAAAAATAAATATTTAGCAATATTTTAACTACAGTTACTTTAAAATAAGTAAATTTCGCTAAAATTATAACTTCTCCTAAGCCCTCAGAAGTTAGGTTGCAGATACATTCCATCCCAAGTCTTCCTGTGGGGAATCCTACTGCGTGGCCTTATCGTGATGGAGAGGTGGAAATGACATCATTATTAATTAATAGGCAAACACGTAGAGGGTGCCATTAAGCTGGGAACTTGCTTGTCAAATAAATCCTCAAGAAACATCCATGATAATGCCAAGTATAAGTATTGCAAATCTGATGTGGCGCTCCCGTTAGGAAAGGTGATGGAGATGAAAAGTTGACAAGGCTTCCTAGATAGTTAAGTCCCCTTGAAGATCGGATCGCGGAACGGCCTTAGTTCTCGGATCGCGATCAACTAAAGTAGATGCAACCAAAATACTAGTTGCAAATGAGATGCAGAAGCATGGAGTCGACTTTTTATGTTTGTCTGAAATTCGAATCTCCGATTCTGGTGTATCAACTATTTTTAGCTCATCAAATGAGCCATATTACCTGTATTATTCAGGAGTTGATGACTACTATGGTCAACCTTGAGTCGGTTTTCTCCCTTTTGATGCTGCACATCGTGCTCTTATTGAATGGGATCTAATATCTCCGAGACATGTTTTCGTAGAGTTTAGAGGGTAAAAGACTAATTTTACGGTCATCTTTGCGTACCCCCCCGACCTTAAATGTGACGGTTGAGGCAAAGTGAACGTTTTATAATGGTCTGAAACGAATTCTGGCACAAAATCCGTCCCAGGAATCCCTTGTTGTTGCTGAAGATTGGAATGCAAGAGTTGAACCAAAATAATGTTGTACTCAAATAACGGAGCTGCCAAAGTTCAGATAGATTATTTACTTGTCAAGTCTAGATTCAAAAGTTTTGTGCTGGATTCTCGCTCATATCTTGGTGCTAACTTAGGCTCCAAGTCCGGTTCTGATCACAACCTAATAATTACTAGAATTCAGACCAGGTATCCACCAGGTGTAGAAACTCGTATACCCCTTAGGATATATGGAACCAAGACTATGGAACCCTGGAACCAAGACCAAGACAACGTAAATGATGAAGAAAACGTCGAAGAACTTCTCTATAGTTCTGTAGAAGATAAATAAGAGCAATTTGCTGCAGTAATGCTGGAGTCAGCGACAGAAGTCCTTAGTAAGAAAAAAAACAAAAAGAAACTGCTGGATCAGTGAAGGAACCATTAAGCTTAGCCAACAACTGTCTAGCGTCTTGCTCTAAGATAGAGCGTAAGAAGCGTAGAGCAGAAGTTAAGAAATGTTACAGAATAGAATGGCATAACTACTGGAAAGAAATGACAGACTCCTTGGAAGCCACGTCTAAGGCACATGACATCCGTAAGCTTTATCAATTACTGAAACCAACAAGATTTATCAATTGCTTGGAGAAACCAACAAGTCTCTAAGATCATTCGCCTGAGAGACGGGCTGGAAAGTTTTATTCCTTATTCCTTTAATCAAAATGGATGACAAATCAGAATGTCAGAATTTCCATAGAACCGCTCTCACTCATATTGCAGCAAAGTCGTTTGCCATTTGTATCCTCAAGATATTTAAACAGGCCCTAGAAGTGAGAATGAAAATAGAACAATATGCCTTTCGAAACGGAGGTTATTGTACCAAGCAAATTTTTATCCTTATGCTGCTGCTACAGCAATGCCATAGATTTTATTGACTGCTGATCCTTATCTTCATCTGTTTCATAGCAGCATTCAACTCAGTTGAGCGAGATGTGATCTGGCGTATCCTAGAAGGGGATGGAATGTCTTCAAATTTTGTAGATCTTTCGAAAGCATACTATGAGGGCACGCAGGTGAGGTTACGGGCTTATGGTGAAGAATCAGAAAATTTTGCCGTACACTCAGAAGTAAAACAAGCCTATGTTCTATCCCCATCCTTTTCAATTCCGTAATTGACTGGATTATAGAGAGAGTTGTCAGCACAGATGATGGAGTAACGGTTGGAAAAGGTGTTCTGGTCACTGATATAGATTATGCTGATGATTTTGCCGTCGCTGAGGATGATCTACTAAAAGCCCAAATGATGAGGGACAAAGTTCAATATTACTCTGCAATGGTTGGATTAAGAATTAACCCAAGAAAGACCAAATTGATGTATGCCAATTCCCAGGGTTTCCTCATGTATATTATTAGATGGCAACAGTATTGAACAAGTTAAATAATTTGTCTACCTCGGATCCCTTGTGGATTCAGAGGGGGGATCTGATCATAAAATTGAAAGGCGCATTCGCCTACCCTCTGCCAGTTTATCTTCGCTCAATAAATCACTGTGGAAGTGTCGAAGTATAAGCCTCACTACGGAAATTAGGGTCTACGAGGCAATCGTCAGAAGTACACTCCTATTTGGATGCGAAACATGGGTTGTCAAAGCTCAAAATAGTAGTAAACTGGATGTCTTTGATCACAATTGTTTTCATCATATTCTACGTGCCCAGCGCCAAGAACGAGGATCTTACGAAGACATCTGTGAGCGCTGTAAACAACAGTACCCAATCTCGAAAATTGTAAAGAGACGACGGCTCCTACGGTTGGGCCATTGTCTATGCCATTAAGACTACATATGCAGCTCGAAGTAACATTGTAACTTCCGTCATTAAGGCCGTCCTGTTCTCGTGCCAACAATATTCACAGTTGATGGTTACCAGGAATAGGCACATAAGCGGCGGTTCTGGCCTCTCTTGCTCCCAGGACCAAATCTAAATACCCCCCCCCCTCTCCCGAAAATTTCAGAATTTTATTTATTAGAAAATAAAATTTATTCATTAACAAAATTACCAACTCAAGAAAGAGCCAAAATTGGAAATTTGTATGACTAAAGGTAGCGAGTCTTGGGCAACTCGCTTATTTCGTATAGAAGGATTCAGTTCTCATTTGACATTTGACCTATGAACATCCATATGAGTTTTCCGACGGATTAAATTTATAATAAATTATAATGGATTGTAATGACCGTGAGTTTCGCAAAATATGAAATAATAAATTGATATTTATGGACTATTTTAACATTGGATTGGATATTTTGACTCATTCATATAAGGCGCTGTATTATCGTACTGTCTTTTTAACTAGATTTAATAATCTGAATATAATTCAATATTACTAATAAGGAGCCGAAGAGGGGAATTTCTTGTCGCAAGGGCCGTTGTACCTGCCGGGAGTGTGACTCCCTTAAACTGCGGGGATCAGGTAGCAAAAAACTACTCTTCCTTTGCCTATTGGTATTTGGTTCTTATTATATGCGTATCCGCGCGCTGTACAGTGAATAATGGACTTGTATTTTCGCCAGTTTTAAATTTTCTTGCAATTTAACCGTGGTAATGGAGTGAATAAAACGAAATACTGAAGTTCGGAAAGGAGTTTTTTTTGGACCTTCCGAGTGTAATCGAAGCTAAAAAAAAAAAAAACTCCTCTATGTTGCGGTCCTAAAGACTAAAGACTCCTAAAGGTCCTAAAGACTGTCTCAAGTAAGTTCGATTCGTATGATAAACCCTTTCCACCATTGCCTGCCCGTGCGACACCGGCAAGTGACTCTCACGCCACTGTTGTTGTCTCTAAGGTGCCGCAAACACTGAATAATCTGATAAAACGCAAAGAAGTGCTCGATAAAGTAAGCTGTCACGATGAAGTTACCAAACTGAGTTCGTAAGGGGACAAATGGCTGATTAATGTTGAAAAATCTGCTGCTGAAGAATTCAAAAACTAAATTTTAGTGATTTTAGCAGAATCTTAATCCAAGGTCATCACTAAGCGGTTTTTTAGGATATTCAGAGGAAAATCGAAGGACATGGACATCTTATTTTTTCGAGGATATCCAGGTGTGGTGGAAGCTATGCGTCTCGGTGACACTGTTACGGTTGAGCTTGAGTTTTGAGACTCCATGTCAAAAGCCGAGGCTATGTAAAATGTTGTTAAACTTGGGTATGAATACTTTACTGTGAAACAATATCTGTCGGCCCCTCGGTGCTGTCTCAAATGCCGCTCGCCAAACCATAGAGTTGCTGATTGTACAAGTTTGGTTGCGAAGTGTGCAAGCTACACGGGGCCTCATATTTCCACCAAGGATTCTCCCCGCCAGATTGATGCAAAATGTGCCAATTGCGGGGAAAATCATGCCTCCTATAGTTTTTGATGTAATGGAGTGAGAGATATCATTGCCAAGAAGAAATGCTTGTGTCCGATTCGATTGTTTCGTTTAATATAAAGTACTCGTTTAAAAAACCATGGTTGATGAATTGTGTGACCGGTCTGACATAGAATGACTTCAAGAACCCTTCCTGACTTCTACCAGTATTAACGTGTTAAAAACAAGTCGGAATCATTCCGTTTTTCCAACTAATGCTTGTGTCACCATTGGTAGACCTTATGGAGGCCTCGCGTGCATTGTTAAGAATAATCTGAGTTTCTTCTCTCCAGTGTGTTTTCATAGTGATAATTCTATCCTTGCGGTTCGGTAATACTGTGCTAATAAATGTGTATCTCCCGTGTAACAAAAACTGTTTCCGCTTCAAACGCGTATATGAAAGCCTCGGCAAATCTTAAAGTACCAAGGACACCAAAATGAAAACATATTTAGCCCTCTTAATCTATTTTAGGTCTATTCATACCTGAAAATCCGGGTTTCCTACGAGTTTTTGTTTAGCTGCTATTAGCATTTTTAGTTTGAATAAATTCGCAAAACAGTGTTGTCAATAATAAAACAACGATAAACTTCGGAGCTGAATAATATTAGCGGAAACTATTTCCTACGAATCCGACAATGTTTTTCATTTGTGAAAATTCAAATTTACAAAATCTGTTGATTGTTATATATATATTAGTAAAACTACATTTTGTGAAAAAATATGACCTCAAGTTCAGAAAGTGAGTATTCTGAAGTGTCAGAAAATATTTTGATGATGACCAAGCGCTAGATGGTATGCAAGATACCATTTCAGGATACTTGTTCCAGCTAGACCCCGACGCCGCGCCGGCAGATCGACCGAACGCCACCGACGAGAGGCCTGGCGCCACCGAACTGTCGTAACACCGCCGGCGCGCCGCAGGCACGCCGCCACCGACAGAGGCGGCGGCGTTCGGTCGATTTCAAATTAATTTTGCGGCAATTCCTTATTGCGTAAACCGCAAATTCGGAGCTTTTCCTTCTTGTGTCGTTTAGTATTTCGATTTTCCTGATTAGAAATCAAGCAGGGCTTGCACTATCCCTGGATTTTCGGGTATTTCTCCGAAAATCTATGCGTCACCCCGAAAAAAAATGTGGTTCCCCGAATCCACCAAAACCACGCAATCACGGTGCCACCCGTAGCAATTTATCACCAGTGAGTTTCTCTGCCAAATATTGCTTGGCACACCATGATTTTTCACTAGTCTCTTGTACATTAATTTTTGTCTCTTTTGTTACTTTGCATAAATAAGAGACAGATGCAATTACAAATATTGCAATATACACAGTTCTTCATATGTTGACGAAAAACAGGATCGTCTTTATGCAATGAGTTCAAATCATTTCGAATGCAGTTTCCCAATCGCTATTTCTTACATCGTTTGTAGTCAAGAATTTTATTTTCAAGTTGAATCCCAAAAAAAACCTTCTATTGTGACAAAATTTAGCTATAGACTAAGCTATGTACAAGGTTTGAGAATTAAATATTGAACTGGAAGTTACCTAAAAAATATAATTCAAAAATAAATTGTTAATTATTGCCTATAGGAGGGGGGATAGGGGGCTATCATTTTTAAATGATAATACCTCATTTTTTTTATTGAAAGCGGGGACGCCAAAAGGTTAATTATTTTTTTCATTTAAAATGGAGACAGAAGAAAATGATATCAAATTCCCTAGGAAACCATTGAAATATTTAGATAGACCCAAGGCCCCCCCATTAGGACTTGTTCATTGTCTTGGGTATTTTGCGATTTCTCATAGGCTACTGGCCTAATTTGGCTTTTGTGTGTGCTCCCTTTTAATTGTATTATTTGGATCTTATTGAATGCCACGGCAAATCTATGACTCAAATTTCGAATAATTTGAGGTATATCTGAGTAATTTCGACATTTTTGTTGTTGTCTTTGTACCCCCTTACTCATACCCTCAATTTTTTTCAAGGAACACTAAGCTTTTTAACGTTATTTTGCATGTTTGTTTGAACCATATAGTCACCTAGTTAATTATTAAGTAACTTATTTTTCTAATGAAAGCTGAGACAGTATCCTATCAATGTGGTAACCAGAGGGGGGGAGGGAAGTATTACATTTAAATGATAATATCTCGAAATTTTATTATGGAAAGCAGGGATCCCAATTTTTTTTTTTAATTTAAAGCAGAGACGGTATTTTATCAAGGTGGTATCCAGAGAGAGGGGGGGGGTAGTGAGCTATAATATTTAAATCATAATACCTCGATTTGTTTTTAAAGAAAGGGTGCCAATAAGTTAAATATTTTTGTTATTTAAAGCACAGACGCTATCCTATCAAGATAGTATCCAGAGGGGGGGGAATAGGGAGCTATTATATTTAAGTGATAGTAGGCCTAACTTGATTTTTTTTATTGAAAGCAGGGATGCCAAAAAGTTGAAAAGTATCATACCGAATAAACAATTTAGTGTTTTTTGTTTCATTGTAATTGAAGTGTTCTCATGTGAAGTGTTCATCATGTATTTTTCAATTTGATAAATTTACTCCTTTTAGATGCAGTTTATAATTTGACTGATATTATATATTTATCAATTTATATTTTGGCATGAATCCCCAAAAGAAAAAAAAACGAATCATATCTAAAAGAGCAGCCAAAAGCAATAAAAAGCAGCAGTTCAGCCTTAGCCTACATGACATTTATTCCATAAAGAAGCAAAAACAAAACTATACATTTTATGCATAAAAAGGCCATGCATTTTTTTTAAATTGTTATTAAAAACCTGTTTTTAATACAAGATATCTTTTTAAGAATCCAAAAGAGCAAAAAAAAAAAACAATCAATATCAAAGTCAGCAATTTTAACTATTTTAAAGGAGATAGGAAAAGGGCATTATATAAAAAAAATAATCTTATAAGTTCAAATTTATATTAAAAGTTTTCTGATTATCATAATTGAATATTAATATGGCCTGTCCTAAAAAATAAGACACACGTATAGTCAGAACTCCATTGCAAATCCATATATAGCTAAATTTATCAAAACTCCCCCCTCCCTCCCTCCATAATGGTGAAAAATATACCCTGAATTATAAATCAACACCATATTTTTGGTACATAGCCTAGACTGCAGTTTTCAACTAAATTTAGCATTTCAGCACAATTCAAAATAATGAGTATTTTTCATGCTCTTTTATAATTAAATAATCACTTTACAGGGACTATTAATTTTGAGCCCTGAAGGGGCTAGAAGGCTCAGAACAGCCCATAGAAACCTAGTAACCCTATGCTCAAAAATTTGCTTCTTTAAATAACTGGCTAAGGAGAAAAATAGATCATATGTAGCTGACTAATGATTGAAGCTGACTTAGGCTATATATTTCCATATTAGGGGGGAGTAAAGCATAGGCTCGTGATATCAACTTCAAAGTCTAATAACCATAATAATTTATTTATTATGAAGTAACTAAGTAAGAGTCTTTTATTCAGGCTCATCACTAAACAAAATATAACCCAGTTGTGCTGATAATTTGTATCTAGTAATTGTCAGTGATTCCAATTCTCAAAATGTAAATGGGACAAAAATAACCAGTTAGCCATGATAAAATAAAAAGTAGCAAAATAGAAATAAGAAGGTATTTTTCAAAGTCTAACTGAGGCAACTTCTCCCCTCATATATTTGGCACCCCAAAATTATGTGGCCTAATGCTGAATTAGAATAAACAGTGTACAATGGCAAGTACAAACAATACAATAATATATTGTATATGATTCATAATACAATAATATATATTACATAATAACAATGACAGATAATGATCTAATAGTGTTGCTTTATTTAATCAACATTTGTCATTCTGAGAAGCGATGATTGTCTAATTTTGTTTTTAATATAATTCCTGTTTTGTTTCACAACTTTTTTTTTGGTACTGTTCTAATATATGGGCAACATGCAATAATGCAACTTGAGAAAAGCCAAGAACATATAACATTACCCAGTAATTTCCTATCTTATGCTCTATAAACAAGGGGTTCCTTACTACAGGACTCTATTCAAGCTTTAGCTTGAAAATGCCTTAGACTCTAGGCGGACAGGCCTACTTGGAAAGTCTACTTGAAATACAATAGAGATGACTAAGATTTTTGGGCTGACTCACAACAGACAATGTCTATGGAACTTGCTGATGAAGAAGCATTCAAAGCCTAATTTTCCTGGCCACATAAATTCTCAGGTAGGTTGACTAAGTTTTAGGATTGATATGTGACCAAGAAGTTGCCTGAACTGCAATTGGAACTATGAAAAGGCATCTGTATGACTTTGTTGTTTTCTCTATGTATCAGTGGGGTAATGTAATTTCTTTTGTATGACATTTTAGTGGATCATACATTAAATAAGAAAACCAAAAAGCATTCTGTATAACTTTATTCATGTTTCTTCTATAATAATTTGATGTTTAAAAAGTCATACAGAGACTTTATATCATTCTCCATGTTTACAGGAAACACAATATTGCCTATTGTTTTTACTTTATAGTGCTTTGTATATAAGAGTAAATGACAATATTTGTTGCTCAGAGTATAAAGAACCAATGATTTTAATAGTCAAACAGTGTTCACCCAATTAATATGTATTTCCAATATAAAAAAAGAATAAATGTTATATGATTATACAACATAGCAACTATGAGATATAGTTATATAACAATTTTAAGGCGAATCACAGAGACGATTACGAGTCTTACCCTATCCTATAGAAGGTTTGTTCTCAGTGGACGTTCTTTGGTCTTCAAAACTGCCAATAGGTTAGCCTCTATATTGATGCTTTCTTTTAGAATCATTAATGTTTACCTTTACACTGCTTCATGGTTAAAAGATCCTGGAATACCAAAAATCCTAGTAACATCAAGATGGAAGTCAGTAGACTCCCCATTGTGTGAGGTCTGCAATGTAGAAGAGGATGTGAGACATATTTTAATGTATTGTAAAAAGTATGAGAGACAGAGATTGCCACTTAAAAAAGCGTGCCTAAAGTATTTTGGTGCATTCACGCTCAGAAGTATCCTGGGCCATGCACAGGCACCACCATGGGCTAGAAAAAAATCTGTGGAAGTACTAGGCCGTTTTATTGTAGATACTAAGCTAGACTTAGAGCTGTAATTTGTATTAATAATTGTATATATAAATATTATTGCATATTATTTTAATATTGTACATGTAAATTAGTGATATGTAAGCTATATGTATGAGTATGTGTATCTATTGCAAGCCAATCTCATCAGTTTAAATTGCCATATCAGCCAGTTGTGTTTGAATTGTAAATATGGAGGCTCATTTGTGACACCATTGGACAGAGTTGAATACAGCCTGATATTGGCTTATTATTGCCTTGAGATTCTTCAAAACCCTCCCTAACCACAGTGACAAAGGCCAGATGGCTTTTTTAAATTATTTGACCCTCGGTCATGACAGAACAACCGCTGGACAGCCGAAATTTTGACGTGGAATACCTTCATCCCTAATGGGTCTGATGAAATCATGGAGACGTGCACAATGGGCAGCTTGCCCAGGAGTGCTACAAACAAACAACAAACAACAACATCAAGACTAGGCCTAGTCTAGCCAAGCTCTTTTCAAGAAGCATTCCTTAAAAGTATTTTTCAAAGAAAAGAGCTTTGCTGAACTAGGTTCCGATTTCTGTTTTACCAGAACATACAAGAAAACAACACTTTCTAAGGCTATATGCTGATTTATTATTTTTTTGGTCATTTTCTGCTGTTTAACAGCACACGTTATTTATTTTTGAAATTGGCCACGAACTTTTGTATTGGAATACATTATGTAAACAGGCGATCTTTTTCCTTAAAAAATGAATGATCGGTTTTTCATACTAATTTAAGACGTATATGGCTGTGTAAGTTTGCACTTGAACAATTTAATGAATTAGTTTTCATTTTAGGTGTCCTTGGTACTTTAAGGCTATTCTTGCGTCTGTTGTATCGAGTGGTTATGATTTCATAGTGGTTAGTGACTTCAACACAGATATTACTAGTCAGTCAGTTCGATCCGATATAGTCCTTGATGCTTTTTCTGCTTATAAAATAGTCGAGAAAAGTATTGATGATTTATATATTCACCAATCTGGAAGTTTGTCAAACATTGACCATGTAGTTTCGTCGCCAAATATTAATGTATCGGCTGTTCTCGTTCATGAAGATGATTGTGAAATTAACCACTTCTCGATTTCGTTCTTTGCTTCATTGGTCACTCTCTGTTCTACTGCAAATCCTATTTAATTATTGCGAATCCTTTTTAATTGTTGATTTTTTTAAATAGCACACCGAAATCCAGCTCCCATCCATGGAGAATCATCTTCCCCCACGAAAGGTTCCTCTATGGAAAGATCCTGTCAGATAAACCTCCCCCCCCCAACTACCAAAAAATATCTTTAGACTGTCCAATAGCCTACTCTATATTTAAATAATGGGCAAGTTCATAGCTTGCATCCCTTCCTCTGGAGGCTGAGGGGAGTCAATTATCCTTAGACATGGTTACTAGATCTTTCGACTATACAAAACAAAATAGCTATCTCAGAATTTGGATCATACAGCATTGGGAAAAAAGGGGCGTGGGAGAAGGGCTACCTGCCCTTCAGTATTTTCGGTCACTTAAAAAGGGCACTAGAACTTTTGATTTGCGATCAAACGAGCCCTCTTTTAATCTTTTAGGATCACTGGTTCGATACAATCACCGCTGGGAAAAAAAACAAAACAAGCAAATAAACAGGCATCTGTGATCTTGCTTCCGGCAAAAAATTCAAAATTCAGTTTTTTTGTATATAGGAGCTTAAAACCTCTACACTAGGATGTTCTCATATGCCAAATCTGATGGTGGGATTTCCATTAAGAATACTTTATCTTATTTGTGCTTCCCCCTTTTTCAAGCAATGTTGCTATTTTTCAACCATTCAATTCAAGTATTTAAGCTAAAGCTTTGTTGTTAGGTCACCCACATCCAACACGGAGTTTGAAACAGAGTGTGCAAATTATAATCGTGTTTTCAGGCACCGAATTTAAAACTTGTTTTGAGTGCGTTCAAAATCGTTTTCATGTTTCTCGTGTTCAACCCAGCAAAACTTTAGAGCGTTTTCATCTAAAGGTTTCCAAGTGTGTTGGACACGTTTCTTCAAAATTATAAAGTGCTAGAATAGCATGGTTGAACATGAGCTTTGAGAATAAATCATTGTGTTAATCACGGGACTCAAAACGATAATCTGCACCACCCGTGACAAACGCCGTGTTGGATTTGGGTGGCCTGAAAACAAGGCTTGTGGTTTTGAGTGCCGTGTTCAACAGGCGAATGTCTCCTCTGAACCCATGTTAAACCATGCTATTCTGGCGCGCTAAAATTTGAGGAATCCATGTCCGACACGCTTGGAACCCGAAAGATGAAAACCCTTTAAAGTTTTTGACCCATTAACGTAGGGATAGATGGTATCCTAGCCTAGGTAAACTTGGTGTAGTAAAAGGAAACAGTAATTGATAGACTTTTGCAATTTTGTAGGTATAATAATCTAGTTATAGACAGTACGGTGTTTGGTCATAATTAATTAAAAAAAAATTTTCACATAATAAGTTTTTCAAAGAAAAGTAAAGAACTCCATTAAACAAAAAATGAGCAAAAATAAAATCAAATAATCTACCAAGCGTGAAACTACCACAAAGCACTATCGATGTCGACAAATAACCCAAAAGGAAAAGAAAATTACACTAAAAAACCAAGCCAAACTCAAAACCAGCAAAAATTGGCATAAGTTGGGTTCAAAGCCCTTATGCCTTCCCAAGGCAGAAATATAATTTGCACATTACTGAAAAAAATATAAATGTTTTTACTTTTAGTACTTTAATAATTCAAATAATGCTAACTGTTTGACTACTAAATATCAGTATGTGTATGTTAAACTGACAATGCACAATCATTTGTATTTTTTAATAGTTTGAAGCTGCAAATTGTCGTTTACAAATTTAGCTTGCCAAAAATTAAAAACTTATAAATCATCTTATCAGGCCTCATTTTTAATCTAAATCTGCTTAAATTTCATTTTACGAAACTTTTAATCTCAGCAAATCAATTTGAGAACATCTAGGTTTTTGCTTGACCTAACAAAAACGGCCAATATCGGCAACCAGTAAAACTTAATAGGATCAGTTAAACAAACACTTACAGCACTCAATTCTCTCGAAGAGCTAAAATAGATTTTTCTTCAATCTTTAGAAGTAACTGTATCCGAGAATAAGAGCTATTACTGTGGGTTTAAACATTCTAATTTTACTTCAAAGCACAAATCGGTTGTTTCTCAGGGTGTTATTGTTTACAGAGTGACATCATTGTTTTTGTACTATAGGTTTACTGGGTGCAACAAATAGTGTCCAAATAAATAAAACAAGATTTATAAGGAGTTGTGGGAGCTATAGTGATTTTACGTCTTTAGCCTAATGAAATGATTCTAAATCAATACAGTTTGAAGAAATTGGTAACTCCTTATAATTGATAACAATAGAAATTCCACCCTCACTCCCTCCCAGTTTTTGAGACGCTACATTTTTTTCTGAGAATTTTTCTTAATGAGATTTTCCTAGACTAGCATCCAAATTATATTAACATAAAATTAACTTGAAATAAGAGGACAGGAGGCTCTATCGTGTGCGCTGGGGGTCTGGAGAGGGGGCAACAGTGCCCTTAAATTTTGAAACTTTCTAAATAGCATAAAATTTTACATTTACCTGCCAACCGACATGGGTGGAAAAGGCGAGGCTGGGCATCTGAGACTCGCCTATAATTTTTTTGTTTTTTTTGGGGGGGGGTGTAAGTGCTACCTTGAACTTTGTTTTCAGCGGTTTTGATTTTGAATGGCAATATTCCCCATTCCCTATGTATATATACATAGGAAATATATATATATAATATTTCAATGAGTTTAAACATATGTGTACAATATATTTACACATCAGAGAGCCCTGTTGTTCAGGTTCTAAGATGCAAGATCGCAAATTCATTTTTATTTGGTATTTCTTTGTTGCTTTTTTTTCTTTTCTTTTTTGTTGGGTAAAAAAAAAACAAAGAACCAATAGTTCTAGAAAACTTGGAGAATGCTCATTCTATTGGAAATTGAAAATTCTAGCGCTCCTTTAAGTAACCAAGAAGATTTTGTCACAACAAAGGCCGTTCTCCCATTCTATAGCACAAACCTACAATTTTGACCAAAGGATGGCTAAATTGTTGTTGACTTCAAATTCTGACACATTTAATCGATTTAATCCAGGCAAATTTTAAGGGATCTGAATAACCAGCAACTGGACTTCATAAAAACAAACAAAAACTTCACCTCAAAATTTTTCTACATTTACTTCCTCTTTAAACAAGATTCACAAACAATGCATGAAATTTAAAAGCTGGTTTTAGACACAAATCTTTGAATCTTTTACTTCTTTGTGGCAAGAAAACACTCTAGAGGAACCTTTCAAGCTGCTTAGAATACTAATTTTTGCCAATTTTCTAGGGAGGACAAGGATATCTTAGGGTATGCCTAGCAAAGAAACTTAAAGTAGTAAGTTTCAATCAGATCTCCTCTTAGACCATTTACCAAACCATTAACAAAAGACGTAATGATTCCATTTTTTTACGAGGAGTGGACTTACTCATTTAATACCTTTTTTAGCACATAAGAGCCCTCTTACACAATAAATTTGTTAACATAAGTTCAAAACATATAAATTATGGCACAAATAGTAGGAAAAACAAACAAGTCTTTCAGTTTTCAAAATTTCAGTGATCTAAGGTTGCTTAAAACTCCTAATTATTATGCATTTCAGTTTTGGACAATGTAAACTGCTTGTTTCTTTTGAGATTATCAATTTGAGAGGAATTTTTTTCGGAAAATCGAGATTTGTCTTTTTCGGCTCGTGTGGTTTCACATTGATCATTGGATGAAATACAAGCCTAACTTCAAAAAAAAAAAAAAAAAAAAAAAAAAAAAAACACGGAAAACTATATCAATATCAAATTTGATAATTTAAATGGGATAATTTGACAATTTGGGACATCTTTAATTCTTCATCAAGTTTTCTTTTTTAAATAAAAATCACTATTGTTCCAAAGGCCTTGGTGTGGTAAACTGAGAGGTTTTTTCTGGAATAGGTTGTTAGATGCTAATTCAGATCAGACTTAACTGAAAATACCCTTTTGCACAATTAACATAGGTGTCTCATCTGTGTGCACTCTTTTAGCATGTTCAAACAGTCAAGCCACGGCAAGCATATCTTGCATAAACAATCTTTTAAAAAGTTTCTCACCTCTATAAAATCGTAAGAGCTCATTCAAAAACATTGATGTAGTCAAGCATTTCTTACATACTTGACATTGGTAACACTCTAGAAAATTTTTATTACTGAAGAAAATAAAATTGCTAAGGAAACGAAACACATAAAAAAACATTGAAAAAAACTAATTTGATGTACTAATTGGTTGTGAGAATAACAACCACAAACCACTGAGGATACAACAATCTTCCTAAACTCCTGTATGCACTCTTCAATGCCAGTAAAATTGCTAAAATCAGAAAAATTTTTCTACACATCACATATGAAAGGTTTATCACCTGTAGACAGTCTTTGATATGTATTCAAACTGCATTCAAACATACGTAACATGTGACTGTCTACTCATTCATATGCCCTCTTTGGTGCTTGGTCAAATTTCCTGCTCGAGAAAAGGTTTGATCACATACATCACATTTATACAGTTTCTCACCTATATACATTCTTTGATGGGTGTTCAAATTTTGTGCTAAAGAAAAGGCTTTTTCACAATCATTACACTTAAACGGCTTCTCACCCGTGTGCACTCTTTTATGGGTGTTCAAATTTGATGCTTGAGAAAAGGTTTGGTCACAAACATCACACTTAAGCGGTTTTTTATCTGTATGCACTCTTTTATGGGAGTTCAAATTTGATGCTTTAGAAAAATATTGGTCACAAACATCACACGTAAACGGCTTTTCACCCGTGTGCACTCTTTGGTGCCGGTTCAAACTTGATGGTTGAGAAAAGGTTTTATCACAAACATCACAATTAAACGGTTTTTAACCTGTATGGATTCTTTGATGGGTGTTCAAACTTGATGCTTGAGAAAAAGTTTGATTGCAAACATCACACTTAAACGGTTTTTCACCCGTGTGCACTCTTTTATGGGTGTTCAAACTTGATACACAAGAAAAGATTTTATCACAAACATCACACTTAAACGGTTTTTCACCTGTATGCATTCTTTGATGGTAGTTCAAACCTGCTGTGTGAAAAAATGATTTATCACAAACATCACACTTAAACGGTTTTTCACCAGTATGCACTCTATAATGGGTGTTCAAAATTGATACTCGAGAAAAGGTTTTATCGCAAACATTATACTGAAACGGTTTTTCACCCGTATGCACTCTTTGGTGCCGGTTCAAATTAGATGCTCGAGAAAAGGCGTGGTCACAAACATCACACTTATACAGTTTCTTACCCATATCCACACTTTGGTGCCAGTTCAAATTGTCAATTTGAGAAAAAGTCTTGTCACATACCTCACATTTATATGTCTTTTTATTTTTATGAATTGTTTGATATCTTTTCAATTTTTCTTCCTTTTTACTTTGGAGGTAACTTTTCAAACCTGTTTTCTGATATTCTAAGCCTTTAACTTCAGATTCTGATGCACACGAAATTAAGGAACTGCTTGCGGATGGATTCTTTGAAACAACTAGTGACGTATTTCCCTGTAAGTGATGTCCAGACACGTATGGTGAAAAGTGACCTTAAAGTTTAAAAGTCTACAGAGTTAACCAAATAAAACAAAAATAAAAACTCTTAAAACCGAAAACAAATACATATCTTTCAGGAATTAGAAATTTCAGGAATTATTCAATTACAAGTTTCAGGAATTATTGTAACTAAAAGAGGAAGAGCTAAAAGAATGCACATCATATGTTGAAGTTAAAATTTGTTGGGTAGCCACACAGCTTTGGATTTAAAAAAAAACGAAGGAAGTCACGTTTTCCTCAGGTCTTACAAATAATAGTTTAAATAGGGATAAATATTTTTAAGACAGTGAAAAACAATTTAAAAAGATCCGGATATTTCGGTCACACATAGTGACACCACCATCAGAATTCAGGTACTTTTGAATATTTAAAAATTTACTTTGTAATAAAGAATAGAATAGGGCTTTATTTTAAACTTTTCACCAGCGATAAATTGCCGAATATAAGTTCGTGTCACAAAAAGAACATAAAGTAACCAACCACAATCACAATCCAATCAATGAAATTGTAATCAAGGACACCAAAACATTAAGAAATATAAACAGATAAAAAATATAAACAAATAAAAAAAAATATTAAAGTAGCTAAAATAATGTCACATCAAATCAGATCTTGTCATACATTAAAGGTATAAATTTAGATACATAAAACGGCATATAATATAATAAGTCATATATCAAACTAAAAGCAAAAAATAACAAGGGCGTCAAAAGAGTATAAAGAAGGGTTCATTAATTGGTATTGGAGGTGTTAAGGATTTGACTGAGGGTTGATATAAAGCTGCCTAAATATCTTTTTGTCTTAGTCTTTACAGGTTCTAAAATGGGGATGGGATTTTTGCCTCTATTGGGAGAGGTGTCCGTTCAGGATCATGGGGAAGCGGATAAAGGTCTGCAGTTCAGATGTTGGTTCTCGCACTACCACTAAAATGGAGGTACAGATCATGTCGTGTCTTTTCCAGGGGTTTGATTTTTAAAATTTCTAATAATTATGAGTAATGCCAACTCCCTTACCGGGTAATTATTCTTAAATCCCATTTCTGGACGGATTACAACCTTTTGGTTTGATTTTTATTTAGTGAGAAGTGCCATATAGGGTAAGCATAGTCGAGAGTTGGGCGAATAAAGGATATGTAAAATTTCAAAATGTGAGAAGCAGGGCATTGATATTTAGCTAATAGCTTAAGGAAAGCTAGGGAAATATTGGCTCGCTTGGTTGTAGTTGAAATATGGGTTTCCCATTTAAGATCGAAAGTTATAGTTACTCCTAAAAGTTTTATTTTGTGTGTCATAGTTTCAGGTGAAAGAAAAGATGTAAATCAGGGGGGGGGGTGTGTGTTTAGAAAATTGATGGTTAGTATTGTAGATTTCAATGGGTTTACATGCATTTTATTTTTTAGGGCTTCTACTGCAACGTCTTCAAGGATTTCGAATGGACTAATTTTTATATATTTCACGGCGACATCTAGTAGAGTCATGTAATCCACATATTTCCATCGTAAGGAGATATCTTCTGCCAAATCGTTTACCATTACGCTAAATAAGATGGGTCTAATTATACTATCTTGGGGTATTCCGTTATAGACTGGTAGAGGTTCAGAATAAGTATTCATGTATTTGACCATTTGAGATCGTTGCCTTAAATATGAGGGTATAATTTTAACCAGAGAAGAGTCAATTTGGAATTCATGGGAATGTTTACCAACTAAAACATTGTGGTCAACATAATCGAAAGCTTTTTCTAGGTCAACTAAGATGAGATTAGCCAAAATATGTGGTATTTCTAGGTTTTTCAGTATTGAGTCATACATATGTACTAGATAGTGGGAAGTTGATACCTTTGGGACGTTTTTAAATTATCGAATTTCAGTATGTTCTTTCTTGAATTCTAGCCTGACAAAGAGTCAGGCTGGAGTACCCTGCAAGCCGATTTATTTGCTGTGCTATATTTTTTTTTATAGAGACCATGCACATATTTAAGGTTCAAAATTTGTATTGGACTATGAAAAATAAATACGTTGTTTTAATTCACTTTTCATCGGCTATAGGCGAGTTGTTATATAAAAAAATATTTAGGCTGTTGCTGATAACTGGTCACAGGCAACTGGTAACTGGTGATTGAAAACGGAACTAGTAAGAACTCATCATCCCGCATTTACATACAGAAAACACGTTTATTCGGCATAAAGTTTTCACTAGGGTCTGTTTGTTCGTTTCAATTTCTTTGTCATCTTTTTTCACTCTGTATTAAAAGGACTCATCCCTCTGAGGAAAACGTGAATTTCGTCTTTTTTGTTAATCCAATGAGACTCGCTATGTTCTTCTAGCTAAACAGTTAAAACAGGTCGTTCTAAAACAGTCAAAAAAAACTTTTGACATCATCTGCACAAAATGAATTCAGTGTTTTTGTTTGAATCTAGAGTTTTCAGTAAATTAATATTCTACATTAAAAATTTCTGTTAGGCAGTTCAGATAATAACAGCCTATTTTCTGCTTCTTTCAAATTCAATTTTAAATTAAAATAAAAGACAGATTTTAACTTAATTTGAAGAGAAATATACACATTAAATATGGATAATAAAATTATCCATATTGAAAAATATATAATTATAAGGCTTATCCAAAGGAAGCCTTCTGAAAAACAATAAAACCTGCAAAATTACTTTCAAGTGAAATTTAAAAATGTTCATTAAAGACTACAAAAGCGGTTTCGCAAACACCTGCACATTGGAAAAAGGTAAAACAAAAGTTCTCTCTTAAGATTAAGTCCCTTTGTCCTATTTTTGTCCAATAAAATAATATCCAATACATTTCAATTAACAAAAACACAATGTTTCAGACATACCTTTATTGTTAGAACATTTGGGTTGCAATTCCTTGGTGTCGTATTCAAATTTACATGGTCCTGAAATGCTAGGTAAATTAAGCAAGGGAACATCTTCACGTTTTGGTGACAAAAGATGGTTTGGAAAATGAAAAGGCTTCTCAAGGTCACATGGTAAAGCGTCTTCAAATTCTAAAACAAATTTTAAATTAAACAGACATATAAAAATTTAACATTAAAGCTTACTAAACAAATGTAACTAATGCAACTACGAGTAAAGTATTTGGACAGTGTGAATTCAAAAAACAATTCTTACTTCATAATATCAGAATAACTGTAGCTAACACATTTTTCATGCAGACCCGCTGTAATGTGCAAACATATAGCCCAAATTTGTTTCCAATTTTTTTTTATCCTACATAGGTATATCATACCCAACCTATTATCTAAAATGGTTAAAAAGAGATTTCACCTGCATTCTACAGCCTCATCTTATTACTTTTATAATAGAATTACAAAAACTTAACGATAAAATTCTGCATATTCATCCATTTCTGTGTTAAAAACAATAATTATTTAAACTTTTTCCGAAAATTTGGAAAAAAGTGGATACTAAGTTTTGGCAAAGGACAGGCGAAATAAACTAGAACAAAAGTAGGGTGAGAGGAGTACGTGGCCCCGGCACCCATCCCCAAAATACTATGTTTTCCCAAATTTTCTAGACACTTCTCATTAAATTATCAAATAATTTAATTTATTTTATTTTACTGCTCTCCTTCTCCCCTACCCCCATGCCTATATCCAGGGGAGTTGAAGAGCAAAGAAATATACAGTTAGAATGCATGCAAAAACGACAATTACAAGTCAAAATTTAAAATATATAAATATATATATATATATATATATATATATATATATATATATATATATATATATATATATATATATATATATATATATATATATATATATATATATATATATATATATATATATATATATATATATATATATATATAAGGCTAGAATATAAATAGCAGCAAGTATTCTGGCCTGCAAACAATCTAAATAGATCAAGTGTTTCAGAAAATTCATTTAGGGCTTCAATTTTGAAAAAAATCATGTGATTGAGGTCATATCTATGAGCATATTTCTACATATGCTCATGCATATTTCTTAAATACTCATAAGGTCATATTTACATATTACTACATAAGCTCCTTTAAGAGAATAAACTATATCATCTCCCTCCTTCAGGAGTGAATATATTGTTTTTTAATATATGATACATGCAATATTACAAAAGAAACATAGCCAAGTATAAAACACCAAGTGTAATGCGTCAATTTACAAAAGGTATTTGTGCAGTTTTTATAATCCCTAGAGGACAAAGCAACAACCTAGATCATCAAATGTGATAAGACCAATCTGAGCCATTGAGATAAACGGTATGGAAAAAATGCCTAAGGTATTGATAAACAAAAATGAAGAACAGAGAAATATACTATTAGAACACTTGCATCATCAACAATTAAAAAAATTCAAAAACAAAAGTGAAGAACAAAAATATATGCATGTACAAGACATGTGACAATGAGAAGTAAGCAAATTAAAATGAAAGTGAAGAGCAAATAAATAGGTGATTAAAAGATGTGTCACAAGAGCAAAGAAATATGTGGTTAGAAGATACTTTGCAGCCAGAATTACAAGTAATAGCAAGAAAGCAAGTATCATAATGTATAAAACTGAAGTGAAGAACAAAGAATTTTACTGTTAGAACACAAGGGACAGCAAAAATCCAAACAAGTCAAAAATAAAACTCAAAAAGAAAGAAATATTATGTTAGAACACAATCAAAATCTTTGATGCTAACAAAATATGGCACAAAACTCAGTACAAACCTACAAAGATGCCATAAATGACATAACTGTTAATCAAAAGTCATTAGAACTCTTCAACGTTATATGGGTTCCCTGTGGACCCCTCTATTTTCCTGAGGAAAGAGTAGCAAACAACCTAGAATCATTTGGAGATTACTATTTACAACAAAAATCAGTATAAACAAGTATGCTGCGTGCCAAGCACCAGGGCCTGGCCTAAACAATGACTAGATAGTTGTTTTTTTTTTTGTAACTGCTGTATTGACATTTTGAGCCAAAAAAAGATCTAAAAGGGTAACAACTTTAAGGAAGAATTACTATTTTTCCCAGGGTGGTTGTATACAAACCCCGGTGACGTGAGAAGTTGTAGAGAGGTTGTATAGAAACCCTGGAAGACTTTAAGAAGAGTCTCACAATGTCTGCAGCTAGAAGACAAGCAATAAAACGAATCACTGTATACAAGTCTGCCGTGTAGCTGTACAAACACTTGGCCTCAAAATTGGCTACATAGTTTTTTTTTCTTCTTAAAACTAATATATTACTTTCTCGCCACAAGCAACCTAAACAGGTCACAACTTTAAGAAAGAAAAAATATTTTTGACGGGATGGTATGAAACCTTTGGTGTCACCATGACATCAAGAAGAGACTGTGTTTAGAAGACAAGTGACAATGAGAATCAATATATACACGCCTATCATGTAGCTATGCTGGGGACTGGCAGCATACACGCTGAGCTCCCAAAATATATATGTATATATATATATACATATATATATATATATATATATATATATATATATATATATATATATATATATATACACATATAGAAATTCATGTGATAACTCTTTACCCTAAACTAGCATAAACTATTGGGCAGCACCCCTCCTTTAGAGAATAATTTCTGCTAGTTTTGGGGTATATTGTTAATCTTTACTTTCATAATAATAGCATAAACCAGAAATGTTCTTAAAAATCAAGAGGGATTAAATATCAATTTTCTAAATCCACCCTTCCCCATCCTTACAACTAATTATATATCAAACAGTTCTTGGCAACAAACTGTAAGGAGCAACCCGGCTCAATAGTAACCAAAACTCTAAAAAACAGAATTTTGAAACCAATAGATACATCAGAAGAATCAGATTTTTATGCTGATTTCAAATATATGTTGCATCAACGTTAGTCCAACCCATCAAAAGTCACGAGTCGAGAAATATTTGGATGATTTTCAAAAAAGGGAAAAACACCCCCTAAAAGATATAAAACCTTAATGAAAATCACACCATCAGATTCAGCATATCAGAGAACCTTACTCTAGATGTTTCAAGCTCCTATCTTCAAAATGTGGAATTTCGTATTTTTTTGCCAGAAGAAAGATCATGGATGCGTGTTTTTTTGTTTTTTTTTTCCCCAGGGGTGATGGTATCAACCCAGTGGTCCTTGAATGTTGCATGAGGGCTCATTCAAACGGAAATTAAAATTTCTAGTGCCCTTTTTAAGTGACCAATAAAAATGGAGGGCAACTAGGCCCCCTCCCATGCTCTTTTTTCCCCAAAATCACCCAATCAAAATTTTGAGATAGCCATTTTGTTCAGCATGGTCAAAAATATAATAATTCTGTCTTTTAGGATGAGTTAGTCCCCAACAGTCCCCAGGGAAAGGGCTGAAAATTATAAACCTTACCCATTGTTTACATATAGTATTGGTTATTGGGAAGTATACAGACGTTTTCAGGAGGGATTTTTTCTGGTAGCGGGGGGGGGGTTGGTGGTTTAGGCGGGAGGATATTTCCATGGACAAAGTTTTCACGGGGGAAGTGACATTGCTATGAATGAGGTGCTGGAGTTCCCAGCAATATTTAAAAAAACAATCAAAAATTAAATAAAAAAAAGAAATAATTTTTTCAACAGAAAGTAAGGAGCAACACCAAAATTTAAAACGAACAGAAATTATTACCTATATGATCTGGATTCACTCCCTAGTCAATACCCCACTCTTTACTCCAAAGATTTTTTAGTACTTTCATAAAAGCTATTTATTCTAATTAATGGCCTTTGTGATTAAGGGGTCATTTTTAAAGATTTGGAACAAAATTCAAACTTCAGTGTAAAGAGCAAGGTATTGACTAGGGGGCAAACTCCCTAATGTATGTATTAAAAATATATGAAAATAGAAGTTTATTACATAAGTTGATTTGTAAGTTATGTATATTTATTACTAATAAAAACATTTGTAAATAAAATTAAACAACTTTCAAGGAAGCTATTTAAGCAAATAAAAGTAAAATTAATATACAAATTTGGTTTTAATTATTCATGTACTGTGAGCCTAAATCAAAACCTACATTAATGAATGATTTTTTTTAGTATTCAGAATTTTATGGTACTTTCTTTTGAGAGGAAAAGAACTAAACCATAACCTTCAACTCTTTCTTCTAATTGAAATAATTACAAAGAAGCAGTAAAACAGCAAATCCTAATGGAAGCAAACTACAAGCATGAATACAATTCAAGATATATTTTTGGAATTTTTTTTTATAGCCTTTTTTTAAGGTTGAAGTAGTGTCAACACAATGAACAAACATAAAAATGTTTTAAAGTAGTTTACACAGCTTATTGTATTTCTTTTAGCCAATGAATATATAATGTACCAAAACAAAATAGAAAAGAATGAAAATTATTGCTTTATAATACCCAGAATATTTTTATTAATCAGATTATCAAGTTTTCTTCCATTACTACAATTTTTGTAAATTATGCACTCAAAAGCTTGTAGACAAAAATTTAAAGCTAAGAGAATTCCAAATTTAATTTAGGAGCTAGAAGGTATGACAGTATTGATGAACCATGGAAATATTTGTTGCTAATGCAGAACTAACTTTTTTCAGAGCAAAATATAGGCTTGTACTAGTGTACAGTTCAGTGTCATCAGAAGAAAACACTATTAGATTCTGAAAACAACTTTGAAAAATAACAAATACTTAATTGCATAATCCCCAAAAGAGCTCTGCTTGACCTTATTCCCACACCATCCTAAGTATACAAATCAAAACCCAATGTATGTACTGCTTCAACCATAAAATAGGCCCTAAAATACTAAAAAATATCACTACTAGGTGTTTCATATTGCTTAACCCCCTTACCATTACTAATTTGCAAATATAAAGCCAATATGGGGGGGGGGGAATTTAAAAGTACCTCTCATTTACATCAGAAATAAACTTTACCCCCACCCCCCTAATGTGCAAATATATAGAGTATCCTGAATTGGTATATAGGCCTACAGGGGTGGGAGTGAAAATCATTTGCAGCAATAGTGATTATTATATTTGGAAAGAGCATAAAAAAAGGCATCAAGTGGTACATTTACTTTAGTTGTAAGTCAATAATATGAACAGTTAAAAATTTACCCCAAAAAAATATGTTGTTCAAGGATGTCACCTTCTAAAGAAAAGCTATTCTAGACCTTTACCTATTTTGACAAATTGGGCAAAGAAGGAGCAAAATGTAAAGTTAGGAGAAGATTATATTTCAAGTTTTAAACAGGATGTTCAACAAAGATCAATCAGTTTTTGCAGTTAGTGTTTCCGGTATTTATTTAGCCTTGGCCCACCTCATAAGGAGACATGTTAAGAAAACAATTCTTACTTTAAAATATGTATAATGATCCTAGTTCTTATATTATCCAAGGGGAGAACCTTTATCATCAAGTCTTTCCTCTAAAAATCTTCAAAAGAGAAAAAGTTTCCAAATATCACCACGTTTTCAATTCAATGCTTAAGTCTTTTTAAATTGCCGCTTTAAATTGCCGCCTAATAAGTTCTTTTATAGATAGCGTTCATGCCGGTCATTTTAATATTTTTTTTTTAAAGAGCAGTGGCGAAGGGCGAATAACAGTGGCGAAAGGAGAATAGCAGTGGCGAAGGGGGAATAGCAGTGGCGTAAATAAAAAATATTAATAGCAGTGGAGAAAGGAGAATAGCAGTGGCAAAGGGAGAATAGCAGTGGCGTAAATACAAAATATTAATAGCAGTGGTTAGGTTAGGTTTGGTTAGGTTATGAAAAGAAATGAAATAATATGAAAATTACCTTTTTTGATTCTAGGATGATCTAGCAGTTTCACAATCAGAGGGACTTGAAGAGGTGATTAATTTATAATGATCACATGATACATATGATTAAATTTTGTTAATGGCATGATTTATAACAGAATTCACAATTTCTATAATCTCAATATACCACTACTTTTTCTTTAAACACGTTTTTTGACACACTTGTTAAACACGTGCTAAAGGCTATCTATGGGTGGAACACCCCCTATAAAACAACTTATTTGGCCGCACTTTACAGCGGCAATTTCAAAAGACTTAGCATTGAAATTAAATTAAGCATTAGCAAATTGAAATTAAGCATTGAATTAAAAACGTGGTGATATTTGGAAACTTTTTCTCTTTTGAGGATTTTTAGAGGAAAGACTTGATGATAAAGGTTCTTCCCTTGGGGAGAACCTTTTTAAGTAAGAACCTTTCATTCCATATTTAAGTAAGTTAATTTTCTTCATTCTTCTTCTTCTTCTGAAGTAAGTTAATTTCGTTTCTTCTTCTTCTGCTTCTTCTTCTTCTAATTCACAGCAAGCTTCATCTTTGTTTACCAGCGGTTTCATCTTTTTCTTCTGAAATTATGTATTTGCGAATTGCATGGTTGCCAACTATATTTCCATAACATTATATATTGTGGCAACTCAGCCGTATTTTTCGCGTATTTTCTGTGATTGTATTTAGAATTTTCGTGTGTTTAAGGCTGATTTGAATCACAGAAGCAATACAAAAAAAATTAACCCATAGAGATTCCATTTCACCCAATTTAATGCCCCCTAAACAGTCGACTCGTAAGACCGATACGAAGCCTACTGGGGGTTCGAAAAAAGCTCGCGCTAGCCCACAAAAAGGGTGTGATAAATCTTTGGTATGTGAAATAGACTTAAATGATGACTCCTTGGCAATTCTCTGTGATGGATGCAGAAACTGGATATGCATAGACTGTATGGACATGCCTGAATCCGAATATATGTTGCTCACAAAAATTTCTCGACGGGTTGACGTTTGCATAGTATCAAATTTGTAAACACTCTCCTGTGACTCCAAGCAGTTCTAACCAGAATTCAAGTGCTGAGAGTATCGTCGAAGCTACGATAAACAGTACGAAGAGAGATATTATTGATAAAAACCCATTCTAAGCCATTATCCAAGATATTGAGCAGTCTTCAGTAAATAACCTTGAAACTACTCTCAAGGAAGAGATTTCAAAATCGATTAATGATATCAGAACACAAATGTCAGCTCTTGAACATCAGGTCGCTGAGAAATGCTCGATTTCTGATGTGCGTGCTGAAATCAAAACCCTTGTGCAACAAGAGACTGCCTTGCCAAATACTGATTTTGCCCAACATCTCAATTGTGAGGTTCAGCGCCTTTTTGCTCAAGAGCGGGATAGACAACGTAGAGCTCTAAACATAGTTGCATATGGTATCCCGTCACAATCAGACGAACAACTCTATAGCCAGTCATACCTCAGCCAAAATTAAAAACTCCAAGGTATTCAAATTACAAATGTTAAAAGACTTCCCATCCCTGCAAACATACAGTCCGTAAATGCACGCCCATCACCTATCCTCTTCTTTGTTCCCAGTGTAGACATAAAAAGGAAAATTATTAACCGTTCTCGTGAACTCCGTGCAGATATTCAGTTTTGCAGAGACGCATCGAAGGCCGAGCGTGATAAACGTAAGACTCTCATAGATACACTAAAAACGTGAATAAACTCTGGTGAAAAAGATCTCATCATTTTCAAACACCAAATTATGACAAAAAACGTTGCAGCTCATCGCGGTTGGAAAGTTCCAACGCAAGCCCTGAACCCAGCTGCGATGGAGATGTAACAGTTTGTCCCTCACCTCCTGTAAATAGCCCTGATTTCTTGCAGTTATCCTCTTCGCTTTGTAGAACATCAAGTGTTAATACTAGTGTATCAACTGAAAATGAACTTAGTGAATTTTTCTTTTCATGTGACAGTTCGAGTAATTCGAGCTTCATCAGTGCCATTTTTGAACTAACATCTACCCCGACTTTGACAAACACAGTCGCAGCTACGGGACCTCTGCCTCTGGACGACCGGTCACGTAAGCCTCAAAATAATAATACCCTGCGTGTCATATCTAGCAATGTTGATTCTCTTACAAATAAACTTCTAAATATCCAAGTGCTCTTAAAAGATGAAGCAATTATTGCTGGGTTAGTGGAGATTCTGCCAAAATTTACTACAATACCTGTTACCAAAATTATGTTGCAGATACCTGGTTTTCAGTGCTTCACTAATCTGGGGCAACCAAACTGCAGAAGAGGAGTTGGTATTTATGTCAGGGAAGGTTTCCAGGTTAGTCTTATTAACCGTTTAATTTTCGATGTACCCTGGGTGAAAAATTTATGGCTTGATATTACTCTCCAAGAAAATAAAAAATTATGTATTGGGTGTGTATATGGAAGCCCTAGTGCACCCAGTCTAAATGATTGCGAAATAAATTTTAAAACTATCATTGATGAAATGGCATCTACAGTATCATCTGATTTAATAATTATCGGTGATTTCAACTTTCCATTTATCGAATGGGTTGATGGTTTTGGTCATGTAGTATCTAATAATAGAGATTCAATGTTTGTGTCTGATATTTTTTTTTACCAAAGGGTTGACAAGGCATCGTGGCAACCAGAATCCTTCCTTGTTGGATCTTATAATTTTGAGCAATCCAGATTCCCTTATCAGAAATGAATTTCTTCCTCCAGTCGGCAACAGTGACCACTCAGTTATCCTCTCTGTGTTATCCTTGAACATACGTCTGCAACCTAATCTTCGTCCTCAAACTTTTATTGACTACCAAGCAATATAGAAGGAACTAGCCTCAATAATTTGGTAAAAACTAATTACATCTGATATTAATATATCATGGACAAATTTTAAAGAAGCCCTCCTATCAATTGCAAAAAAGCACTCCCGTATCATCTACCGAAAACAGTCAAAAACGCTTCCATTCCTCACAAAGGATGCAAAAAGAACAATCAACAGGAAAGCCAGAGCCTGGAAAAGATACAACAAGGAGAAATCTCATGAAAATTGGATAAGGTATGCAAAGGCTCGGAATCTTGCCTCTAATGTAGTTAAGATATTGAAGTCTCAGCATGAGGAAAAGCTTGCCACAGATATCAAGACAAACCCCAAATCTTTCTGGAGACATGTTTCTGCCAAAAATCCTAACCGTCACACCATTCCTGATCTAAGACATAATGGCATAACCCAGTCATTGCCAATAGATAAGGCCAATGTATTAAATACCCAGTTTGCCTCTGCCTTCACCATCCAACCTTGTTCAACTATTCCTGCAGCACCATCAAACTTAATATGTCATCCAATACCAAAACTATCAATTACCGAAGATATGGTCTTAAATAGCCTGGAAAAACTTGATGTTAATAAATCCAAAGGATCAGATGGAATACACCCAAGGCTTCTTAAGGAATGCCAAATTGTTCTCAGTTCTCCCTTGTGTGACCTCTTTCAGCTGTCCCTACAAAATGGAGAACTTGTCAGATTGGAAAAAGTCCTATATAACACCAATCCACAAAAAAGGCCCCAAAGATAATGCAGAAAATTACCGTCCTGTTAGCATCACTTCTGCAGTTGTAAAGGTGCATGAGAGATTTGTTAATAGAGCTCTAATTCAGCACTTGGAAACTAACAACATCCTCACTTTCAATCAATATGGCTTCATATCTTTAAGATCTGTTGACACTAATCTCATACACACATGCGAGTATGTTACATCATTATTGGATAATGATGTACCTGTTGATATGGCGCTCCTGGACCTCTCAAAAGCATTTGACAGGATTTGCCATGAATTTCTCATAACCAAACTAAAAGCAGAAGCTAGTGGTGACGTTATTGTCCAGTGGATACTGAGTTTCCTTTCAGAATGAACACCAGTTTTACGAGTTCCCGACTCTAAAGGTGTCCCTCATTGCTCCTTGTCTACAACCGTTTTAAGCGGCGTTCCCCAGGGGACCATTCTTAGGCCAAGTCTCTTCAACTTATATGTAAATGATGCACCCAATCTCCTCTCAAAACTCCTCACTCTTTATGCTGATGATTCAAAACTTGTTGGTTAAGCAGCCACAACCTCTGACTATAACCACAACCTCTGGCAATCTATTCAAGATAACCTTAATATTATTGGAACTTGGGCTGAAACATGGCTCCTCTAGTTCAATATTCACAAATGCCATGTACACAATGCCATCTACTTTGCTAATCATAGCACACATCAGCAATACCATCTCCAAGGTAAACCCCTTTCTGCAGTCTCTGAATAAAGAGATCTTGGAGTAATTGTTGATCATCAACTAAAGTTCAGCACCCATGCAAAATCTGTATCATCGTCTGCCCTCCAATCTCTCGGAATGATCAAAAAAACTATCTCTAGTAGACGCCCAAGCGTGTTTATGAAGCTCTACAAGGCACTAGTTCGCCCGCGCCTAGAGTCTGGAATGTCCCTGGCATCACCCTATTTCAAGAAGGACAAAGAAATTCTAGAAAGAGTTCAACGAAGAGCAACCAAAATGGTCAAAAACCTCAAACAAATGCCATACAAAGAGCGTTTAGGTCACTTGAAACTTCCTACGCTTGCATACAGGAGGAAACGTGGTGACATGATAAACACCCACAAAATTATTTCCAAAAATGTTCTCCCTCGTCTCCTAACCCCTCCCCCAGAACACTAGAGGTCATTCCCCCAGAATCTGTCACTAGAGGTCATTCCAAAAAGATCTTCAAGCAACGCTCCTTAGTCCGAGAAAGAAGCCATTTTTTCAACCAACGAGTAACGAACTTGTGGAATCTACTCTCTGAAAATACAGTGACTGCTGATTCAACAGGTAGATTCCAAAAAATTTGGACAAAGAATGGGTACAGCAAGTGTTTCTGTACGACTGGGAAGCTGCTGAGTCCTCATCCAAAATTTAGTACTCAACGTCAAACCCATTGGTCATAACGGAGCATTACAAGCTTGAAAATCCTTAATTTCGCTCCAAGCTGCGATTTAAGGTAATTTAAGGTAATTTTTAAATAGGATATTCAATAAAGATCAATCAGTTTTTGCAGTTAGTGTTTCCTTTGAAGTAGGCCAATCCTAAAGTAAGACTATTTGAAGCTATTTCTTATGCCTAGCCTCAACCTAACTTTAAAATCCCAATAATTGAATAGCCTATTGAAAACAAAACTAAAAACTTCCAAGTCTAATCAAACAAGTTTTTACCTTTGTTTAGGGTTAACCTGTCAGCTCAGTTAATTGATTGAAGTTTTAAGGGCTGGTCACACGTAGCTGATTTCGGGACCCAATTTTAGCATCAGTGGACAAACGATAGCGGTAAGAAAAATTTGTTGAAAGAAAATTTTATTGCACGAGATTTTCAAAACAAAAAATCATGGACACAAATAGTCAACTGGAGTTTATTAATAGCTGCATGATTGATCTCAGCTTAGTTCTCAACTCAGCAGCGGGGTCTTTCACCACATATATCTCTGGCTGACTATTTATCTTTATCCCTATTTGTTTGTGATGATCATGATGAAAATTAGTGCCGAAAACTAGAAAATTTTTCTAGCTCAAATCGACGCCAATTTTTTTTTTAAATCGGCACTGATTTGAAAATCAGTTCCCGAAATCAGCTAAGTGTGCCCAGCTTTTTAATGTAGATTATTTTTATAGATGTATATTGCCATCTATTTTATATAATTATCTATATGTGTGTAAGTTATAGAGAGCAAACATTTTAAAACTACTTTAAACAAATTTTTAATTTGGAATTTTTAAAAAGTTTTTGCAAAGTAAGTTTCCTTTTCTATTGCTTAATCCATAATAAATAAAAGGTAAAATCATAAGTTGGTTTTCTAGTAGCATTAAATAAAAAAAACAAGTTTTTTTTCAACTGAAAGTAAGAAAGAACATCAAAAATTAAAACAAGAAGAAATTATTACGTATATGAGGGGGCTGTCCCCTCTTCAATATCTCAATCTTTACACTAAAGTATGACTTTTTGTTTTAAGTATTTAAGAATGACTCCTGAAACACACGGGCTGTTTAATTAGAATAATAAGCATTTTCCAAAGTTCTAAAAACAGAAATTGCGTAAAGAGCGAAGTATTGATGAGGGGACAATACCACTCATATACGTGATAATTTCTGTTCGTTTCAAGTTTTAATGTTGCTCCATACTTTCCGTTGAAACAACTTTTTTTTATTGAATTACTGATTATTTTTTTTATAACACAGCGAAATTCAGTTTCACCTTCATAGAGAATTCCCTTCCCCCACGAAATGTTCCTCCATGGAAAGATACCGTCCGGAAAGATACTATTTTCCGTCCTATTTTTTCTAAACATGGGACTAAATTAGTGAAGGGAATCGATTAATGGCGTCATCTGAAAATTTCAGTTATAGTGATAATAATTTGTAGGGTACTAATTTCCTATATGATTTTTTTTTCTAATTTTCAGTTTGAAGTTAAATAGGGAGAAATTGTGTATAACCTAAATTTGAAGTCGCAAGTGACTTTCGTTTGTGGGCTAGGGGGACAAAAGCTCAGATAATCTGATTAGGAAGTTCAACAAATTCAAAAGTTTGGAATTTTAGGATTTGTCGAGCCCAAAATTCCCCACTCCCTGTGTTCGTACAAAATTAAATCCAAGCCTATTTATCTTCTTTTTTTAAGGGGACTGCTCTGCTTTATGGGTCCTTTTGAACTAAATTTTAATTCCTTTCCATTAAAAAAAAAAAAAATGTAAACTTATATTTGGGCTATTGAGAAGGAAACGTGATAAGAAAACCATTCTTATTTCAAAATATGCAAAAAAATTGTGGTTAACACATTTTGAATATGCTTCAACAACACTTACCCCCACCTCTGATGTGCAAATTAATTACAATATAGATACATGTTTATATAAATGTATTTAATATGTATAAAGTACAAATTATATTCTGTAGTAAAGTACATAATTTGTATATTATGTACTGCACTACAGTAAAATGTATAATGTATATATAAATTATATATATATATACATAATTTACTATAATTCGTAGTAAAGTACAAACTTAATTCTTGCTTTTAGAAAGCACAGGGGTTTAGAACCCTACTCATATTAATTTCTGCTTGTTTTGAGTTTGACTCTGTTATTTACTTTAATTTCTGTTTGTTTTGAATTTCATTTATATATCGATACTGATTTGTGGTAGTTGTATCCTTGGTAGATTATTTGTTCTGTTTTTGTTCATTTTTGGTTGAATGAAGTTCTTTACTTTATGTGAAAAAAAATATTTTGTGTATTTTTTTGATTAATTTAATAAAAAAAACATTCTTTTGTGAAAAAAACAAGACTTACAAAAAAAAGAAAAGAACTCAATAAAACAAATAATTAATAAAATTATAATAAAATAATCTACAACACATACACCTACCACAAATCAGTATCAATAAACAAATGAAACCCAAAACAAACAGAAATTAAAATGTGTCAAACTGAAACCGAGCAGAAATTAACCTGAGTAGGGTTCTAAACACTATTCTTTCTAACAGCCAAAATATAATTTGTACTTTACTTAAAAAAATTCAAATTAACTTACTAAAATTATTTGAATGTTCAGTTTAATATATATGTGATTATATTTATTAATTAAAATGTTAATTAATTTTTTATTTCTTAGAGCTATAAAAGTGAAAACATTCAAAAGAATTTTTTCAGTAAAGTACAAATTATATTCTGGCTTTTAGAAAGCATAGGGTTTTGAACCCTACTCAGATTAATTTCTGCTTGTTTTGAGTCTGAGTTATTTTAATTTCTGTGTGTTTTGGGTTTCATATATTTATTGATTCTGATTTGTGGCAGTTGTAAGCTTGGTAGATTATTTGATTCTATTTTTTTTCATTTTTGGTTTAATGGAGTTCTTTAAAAAAAATTTGAAAAACTTAATTTGTTCAAAAAGTTTTTTTGATTAATTTCTATTTTTTTATATTGACATAGTTTTTTTTAGAGAGAAAGACTGAGCCTCTTCTGAAAATAAACAGCCATCCCTTCTATAAAAACCTTTAATGCCAGCTGGGCATAACTTACAACCCCTGCTCATAATCTCTGGGGTTTGTTTCAACCCCAAAAGCCTTGTTATATGATATTTAGACTATTTTGAATAGAATGGCTATCTCAAAATTTCTGTTAGACACATTTTGGGACAATATGACATGTGTGTAGGGGGAAAGGGTAGCTGCCCTCTGATCACTTTGACTCTTAAAAAGGGCACTAGAGCGTCTGATTACCAATCCAATGAGCCCCCTTTGGATATTATCTAACCACACTTTCTATAAAAACCTTATATGGCCCTAGGGCATAACTTACAACCCTTGCCCTGAGGACTGGGGGGATTTGTTATCCTCAAAGACATAATTTCCAGAATTTTCTGATAGACTTAACAAAATGGCTATATCAAAATTTTGATTGGAAGTGTTTGGGGAAATGATAAGGATGGAGGGAGGCATTTGTCCTCTGATCACTTTCGACCAATAAAAAAGGCACTAGTCCTCTCAATTTCCAATCGAATGAGCCCTTTTTGAAGCTTCTATTGAAAAACCTTTCTATAAAAACGTTATATGCCCCAAGAGCATAACTTACAACCCTTGTCCTGAGGGCTCTGGGGGGAGGGTTGTTATCCTCAAAGCAGGGGCTTCCCAAGGCTCGTTTTATTCGACGGGCGATCTTCGTAAATTTTACCGAATTGCTACCTGATTGATGCCGAACTTTCTGTAGAAACCAAGAATTTTGCTAAATTTTGGCTGATTTTGCAAAATTTCTGCTGAAATTTTCGCCTTCGGCGAAAATTTTACCGAATGCCAAAACCGTTAGGGGGTGGCACGCCCCTCAATCCCCCCCCTGTGCAGGACACCCCTGCCTCAAAGAAATATTTTCCAGACCTTTCACCTACGTTGAACATAATGGCCATATCAAAATGTTGTGTACCGTGATTAATATGTGATATATTTAAAATACAAAAAAATAAATTTCTTTCCTGCTAAGGATAATTCCGACATGAATTAAACTTCCCCTAATTAAGCTTAACGCCCGTTTTAAACTTGAGTCTAAATTCTTAATCAGCAATAGAAAAACTGCATTTTAGCTTCAACCAAACATCGGGGCTAATCAAGGGAGACAGTTTTGAATTTCATGAAAATACTTGGCAATAAAAAAATCACGAGATACAAAATTTACAGGAATTTTAAGTTATCATAGGAGCATGAATGTTTAATCATGAAAAATATTGAAAACAAATTATTGGATGGGTAGTTGGAATAATGAGTTGAGTTGGTAAACATAATGACAAGGTAGCGGCCCCTCCACAGGAGTTGGGCCAATTGTGAAATAGCTCTTAGCGCGCAGAATCAAGACTATTATGATATAGTTAAAAAAAAGTGTTTTTCTGTCAATTATGGATTGTCTCTATTGCCATTATTATTATTGTCATCATCATGATTATTACTATTATTACGGAGAGTCAATTTAATGATTAACTTTGCCTCTATTGTCGTCTATTTGAAGTGAAGTTTTGGTCATTTACATACATTGTCGTGCACCTAAAATGTAAGTTTCAATAAAACCATTACTTTTCTATTTATGTTTGTTTTTATTATATGCCCGTATCTCATCGCACAGTAGATAACTATTTCAATTGTACTCCATAGGCAGCGCTCCCTAAGGAATCTGATTCGGAGATAATTCGAGGAAAAGAGGTTACACTTTAATACTTATATCTTTTATTTTTTCTTTAAGATTGAGAGTGGCGTAGTCACCCATTTACCTTACTCCCAATGGCTGTGGCGCAGTTTTGGATTGCACAATGTGAGCAATCCTTTGCGTTACAAGTGGCGCGATCGCGAAATTTATAAGGTGCAAGCTCACAGCTTTGAACCTCAACGGCGCAGTTGGCGCGATCGGTATACAGAGTAAATCCCTTAACATTACATTTGGCGCGGTCGATCATTAGTGCCACAGGTGCCACAGTCTTTATTGCCACAATCTTTATTGCCATAGTTGATCAGAAATGTTTGGGGAAATGTTGGGCTTGGGCGGGACAATTCTTCCTCTGATTACTTTCGACTATTAAAAAGGGCAATAGCCCTCTCAATTTCAAATCGAATGAGCCCTTTTTGAAGTTTTTACGACAACACTTTCTACATGAGATTATATGCCCCCAGGGCAGAACTTAATACCTTAGCCCTAAGGGCTGTGGGGGGTTGTCATACTCAACAGCAAAATTTCCGGACCCTTCAACTACGTTCAACAAAATTGCTATATCAAAATGTTGATCGGAAGTATTAATAAGGGCATTAGCCCTCTCAATTCCCAATTTTGAAGTTTCTATGACAACAATAGAGGAGACCTAATTCCAGAACTTTCAACTACGTTGAACAAAATGTCTATCTCAAAATTTTTATTGGATAACTAGCCCTTTGAATTTCCAATCAAATGAGAACTTTTTGAAGTTTCTACGAAAACACTTTCTATAAAAACCTTATTTGCCCCCAGGGCATAATTTACAGCCCTAGTCCTGAGGAGTTTGGGGTGGTTGTCATCCTAAAAGACCTAATTTCCAGAACTTTCAACTACGTTGAACAAAATGTCTATCTCAAAATTTTGATTGGATGTGTTTGGGGTAAGGGTGGCCGTGAGATGGGGGTTAGTTTCCCTCCAATCACTTTCGACAATCAAGAATGGCACTCGGCGTTTGATTTTCCAATCGAATGAGCCCTTTTTGAAGTTTCTACAAAAAATCTTTGAATAAAAACCTTATATGCCCCCAGGGCATAAGTTATTACCATTGCCCTTATAACTGTGGAGGGGGGAGTATCCTTCTGAAATATATAATTTCCAGAACTTTCAACGTCGTTGATCAAAATGGCTATCTCAAAATTTTGAGTGGATGTGTTTGAGTAAATGCTGGGCAAACCAAGGGTGTTAGTTGCCTTCCAATCACTTTCGACTATAACAAAGGGCACTAGCCCTTTGAATTTCTAACCGAACGAGCCCTTTTTAAATTTTCTATGAAACCTATCACTTTTGACCATAAGTACGGGTATTAGCCCTCTCAAGTCCCAATTGAATGAGTCCTTTTTGAAGTTTCTACGACAACACCTAGCAAAGACCTAAGTCCAGAGCTTTCAACTACGTTGAAGAAAATATCTATCTCGAAATTTACATTGAATGTGTTTGGGGAAATGGTGGGCGTGAGAGGGGTGATAGTTGCCCTCCAATTAATTCCGACTATTAAATAGGTTACTAGCACTTTAAATTTCCGATCGAATGAGCCCTTTTTGAAGTTTCTACGACAATGCTTTCTATAAAACATTATATGCCCCCAGGGCATAACTTACAACCCGTGTGCTGAGGGTTGTGGGATGAGTGTCATCCTCAAAGACATAATTTCCGGACTTTTCAGCTGCGTTGAACAAAACGGCCATCTCAAAATTTTTATTGGATGTTTTTGGGGAAATGGTGGGCGTGGAAGGGGTGTTAGTTTTCCTCCAATCACGTTTGACGATTAAAAAAGTCACGATATGTTCGAAGTTTCTATGACAACACTCTAGATCAGATCCTCATATGCCCCCAGGGCATAACTTACAACCCTTGCCCTGAGGGGTGTGTGCGTGGGGCGGGGGGGTTTATCCTCAACTACCTAATATCCAGAACTTTTAACTACATTGAAAAAACAGCTATCTCAAAATTTTGATTGGATGTGTTTGGGGAAATGGTAGGCGTGAGTGAGGGGTTAGTTGCTCTCCAATCAGTTTCTACTAGCCTATTAAAAAGGGAACCAGCCCTTTCAATTTCCAATTGAATGAGCCTTTTTGGAGTTTCTACGACAACATTTTCTATAAAAAAAACTTAGATGCTTCCAGGTCATACCTTACAACCATTGCCTCGAAGGCTCTGGGGGGGGGGGGGGTTCAACCTCAAAAACATAATGTCACTAAATTTCAACTACGTTTAAAAAACGTGCCAAAGAAAAAGTTTTATTAGATGTGTTTGGGGAAATGGTTGGCATGAGAGGGGGGTTAGTTGCCCTCCAATCACTTTCGACTATTAAAACGGACACTAGCCCTTTCAATTTCCAATCGAAGGAGCACTTTTTGAAGTCTCTACGAAAAAGCTTTCTATAAAAACCTTATATGCCCTCAGGGCATAAATTACAACCCTTGCCCTGAGGGGTTCAGGGGGGTTTGTCATCATCAAAATCATAATGACCAGAACTTGCAACGACGATGAAGAAAATTCCTATCTCAAAATTTTTATTTGATGTTTTTGGGGACAGGGTGGGTCTGAGAAAGGGGTTAGTTGCTCTCCAATCACTTTCTACTATTAAAAAGGGCACTAGTCCTTTCAATTTTCAAATAAATGAGCTTTTTTTGAAGTTTCTAAGACATCACTTTGTATAAAAACCTTATGTGCCCCCAGGGTACAACTTACAACCCTTGTCCTGAGGGCTCTGAGTGGGTTATCAACCTAAAAGCCCTAATTTCTATAACTTTTAACTACATTGAACAAAATGAATATCTTAAAGTTTGATTGCACGTGTTTGGGAAAATAGGGGACGTGAGAGAGGGGTTAATTTCGCTCCAATTACTTTGAACTATTAAAAAGGGCACTAACCCTTTCAACTTCCAATTGAGTGAGCACTTTTTGAAGTTTTACGACAACGCTCTCTATAAAAACCTTATCTACCCCCAGGGCATAACTTACAAAACTTGCCCTGAGGGCTGTAGGGGGAGTTTTATCCTCAAAGACATAGTTTCCAGACCTTTCAACTACGTTGAACAAACTGTCTATCTCAAAATTATGATTGAATGTGTTTGAGAAAATGGTGGGTGTGAGAGGGGGGTTAGTTCCCCTCCAAGCGGGTTCGACTATTTAAAAGGCCAATAGCCCTTCGAATTTCCAATCAAATGAGCCCTTTTTTGAAGTCTCTACGAAAACACTTTCTATAAAAACCTTTTATGCCTCCAGGGCATAACTTACAAACCTTGTCCTGAGGGGTTTGGGGTGGTTTTCATACTCAAAGACCTAATTTACAGAACTTTCAACTACGTTGAACAAAATGTCTATCTCAAAATTTTGATTGGATGGGTTTGGGGAAATGGCGGGCGCGAGAGCGGGGTTAGTTTCCCTCAAATCAATTTCGACTATCGAAAAGGGCACTAGCCCTTTGAATTTCCAATCCAATGAGCCCTTTTTGAAGTTTTTACGACAAAGCTTTCAATAAACCTTATATGCCCCAAGGGCATAACTTATTACCCTTGGCCTGAAGACTGTATGGGGAGTATCCTGCTCAAATATATAATTTCCAGAACTTTCAACTGCATTGAACAAAATGGCTATCTCAAAATTAAGATTGGATGTGTTTGAGGAAATGCTGGGCATGGAAGAGGTGTTAGTTGTGTTACAATACCTTTCGAATATTAAAAAGAACAATAACCCTTTGAATTTCTAATCTAATGAGCCCTTTTTCATTTTCCACGACACAAGCTTTGTAAAAAATCCTTATATGCTCCCAGGGCATAACTTAGAACCCTTGACATGAAGACTGTGTGGGGAGTATCCTGCCAAAATATCTAATTTCACGAACTTTCAACTGCTTTGAACACAATGGCTGTATCAAAATTTTGATTCGATGTGTTTGGACAAATGCTGGGCGTGGAAGGGGTGTTAGTTGCTTTCCAATCATGCACGACTATTAAAAAGAGCTTTAGCCATTTCAATTTCATACAGAGTGATACCTTTTTGCATTTTCTTCGACAACACTTTCTATTAAAATCCCTATATTCCCCCAGGGCATAACCTATTACCCTTGACATGAAGACTGTTTGGGGAGTATCCTGCTAAAATATATACTGTCCAGAACTTTCAACTGCATTGAACAAAATGGCTATTTCAAAAATAAGATTGGATGTGTTTGGGGAAATGCTGGGCATGGAAGGAGTGTTACTTGCCTTCCAATCACTTTCGACTATTAAAAAGAGCATTAGCCCTTTGAATTTCTAATCACCCTTTTTCACATTTCTTCGACACAACCTTTCAATAAAAACCTCAAATGCCCCCAGGGCATAACTTATTACCCTTGCCCTGAAGACTGTGGTGGGAGTATCCCGCCTAAATATATAATTTCCGGAACTGTCAACTGCTTTGAACACAAAAGCTATCTAAAAATTTTGATTGGATGTGTTTGGACAAATGCTGGGCGTGGAGGGGGTGTTAGTTGCCTTCCAATCACGCTCGACTATTGAAAAGGGCACTAGCCATTTCAATTTCCAATTGAGTGAGCCCTTTTTGAAGTTTCTACGACAACACTTTCTATAAAAAACCCTATATGCCTCCAGGGCCTAACTTACTACTCGGGCCCTGCGGGCTGTGGGGGGGGGGTGTTGCCATCCAGTAATATCTAGTTTCAAAAACATTCAACAAAGTGGAACACACTGGCTAGCTCAAAATTTTGATTGGATGTGATTTGGGAAAAGGTGGGCGTGAGAGGGGTGCTAGTTGCTATCCAATCACTTTCGACCATTAAAAAGGTCATTATCCCTTTGAATTTCCATTCGATTGAGCCTTTTGAAGTTTCTACGACAAAACTGTCAATGAATACCTTATAGGCTCCCAGGCCCTAAATTTGAACCCTTTCCCAGAGGGATGTGGGGGGTTGTCAACATCAAAGAACTAATTTTCATAACTTTCAACTACTTTGAACAAACTGGCTATCTCAAAATTGTGATTGGATGTAGTTGGGGACAAGGTGTGCGCGAGAGAGGGGTTAGTTACCTTCCAATCACTTTCGACTATTAAAAAGTTCACTAGCCCTTTGAACTTCCAATCGATGAAAAAAAGCTTTCTATGAAAACCTTATATGCCCCCAGGGTATAACTTACAACCCTTGCCCTTAGGGCTGTTTGGGGAGCATTCTCCTTAAAAACATAATTTCTACCCGGAAATAAACTACGTTGAACAAAATGGCTATCTCAAAATTTGGATTGAATGTGTGAGGGGAAATGGCAGGCGTATAACGGGTGTTAGTTGCCTTCCAATCACTTTCGACTGTTAAAAAAGGGCACTAGCCATTCCAATTTCCAATCGAATACGCCCTTTTCGAAGTTTCTACGACAACTCATTCGATACGAAGTGCCCTGGTCTAAAGAAAACAAATAAATAACACATTCTGCCAACATGGTTCTTTACTTAGGCAGCGCTATTGCACTGCCTATGATTAGATGGCAACATCATTGAATAATTTAAATAATTTGTCTACCTTGGATCATTGTGGATTCAGAGGGGGAATCTGATCATGAAATTTAAGGTGCATTCACCTAGCCTCTGCCAGTTTATCTCAGCTCAATGAATCACTGTGGAAGTGTCGAAGTGTAAGCCTCACTACGAAAATTAGAGTCTACGAAGCGATCGTGAGACGTAAACTCCTATATGGATGCGAAACAAGGGTTGTCAAAGCTCAAAACAATAGTAAACTGGATGTCTTTGATCACGACTGCCTTTGTCGTATTCTACGTGTCCAGTGCCAAGCACGAGTATCTAACAAAGACATTAATGAGCGCTATAAACAACTGTACCCTATCTCGGATATTGTAAAGACGCGACAGGTGCTGTGGACCAAATGCGCAGCTCCAACTGCACCTCGAAGTCTAACTTCCGCCTAACAGCCGTCCTGTTCTCATGCCTACTTTATTCACTGATGATGGTTGTCAGGAATAGGAACATCAGCAGCGGTCCTGGTATCTCTTGCACCCGGGGCAAAATCTAAATTAGCGTCCCCCCAACTGCCCCAAAATTTGTTAGAATTGTATTTATGAAAAAGAAAAATTTATTTATTAACAAAATTACCAACTGAACAAAGAGCCAAAATGGGAAATTTGTGTCACTAAAGGTAGCGAGTCTCGGGCAACTCACTTATTTCGTAGAGAAGGATGCATAAATGAACATTTGACGAAAGGTAGGCTTGCTATGCATTCTTGAACAGAGGATCTCACAAATATTCTCGTCAAGAGCATTTTATTTCTTTCAAAAGACATTTCGGAAAAACTTTCCCAACTTATGCAAATGACTAATTTCAAAAAAAAAACTTAATTGCTTGCAAAGAACCCAAAAAATTAACAAAGGGTTGTCAGTGGTGCATACTTAGATTAAAACTTGGAACGTATGTCTAGGGAACTTGTATAGGAAACGTTTTAAGGATCCTTTGGGCCTAAACATTTATACAAAGCAGTGCATTATATCAACACTATTTAAGACCCAAGATCTGATTCATACTCTTGGAAAAAAGTAAGCTAGTGTAAAACATTCTATTAGAAACTGGGTATATAGTTTGAAGTTGCAAATTATTTTTTACGAATTCATCTTGCCGAAAATTCAAAACAGATAAATAAAGTTATCAGACCTCCTTTTCAAATCTATTTAAATTTTGTTTTATGATCCCACTAATCTCAGCAAATCAATTTGAGAGCATCTAGATTTTTGCTTTGCCTAAGAAAAACAGCCAAAAAGACCAATTATCGGCAACCATAAAACTTTTATTAAGATCAGTTAAACAAACACTTACAGCACTCAATTCTCTCGAAGAGCTAAAATAGATTCTTCTTCAATCTTTAGAAGTAACTGTATCTGGGAATAAGAGCTATAACTATTGGTTTAAACATTCTAATTTTATTTCAAAGCCCAAATCTGCTATTTTTCAGAGTGTTAATGTTTACAGAGTGACAGCATTCTTTTCAGATTACAAGTTTACTGCAAAAAATAGTTTCTAAATAAATAAAAACTTTTTATAAGAAGTTATTGGAGCTTTAGTGATTTTACGTCTTTAGCCTAATGAAATGATTTTAAGTCAATACAGTTTAGAACAAATTGGTAGCTTTTCATAATTGGTAAGAGCAGAGTTTCCACCCTCACTCCCTCCCTCTAAGTGAGGCACTACATTTGTTTCTGAAAATTTTTCTATATTGGATTTTCCTAGACTTCCATCCAAATTAAATCATAATAGCTTGAAGTAAGAGGGGAGGCAGCTTTTAATTTCAGAGAAATTGTAAGGAATCTGAATAACCAGCCACTGGACTTCATAAAAACAAACAAAAAGTTCACCTCAACTTTTTTTTGACATAGACTTCCTCTTGAAACAAGATTCACAAGCAATGCATTAAATTTAAAAGCCAATTTTAGACACAACCCTTTGATTTTTTTTTTAGATCTTCATGGCAAAAAAAAACACTCTAGAGGATCCTTTCAAGCTGCTCAGAATGCTAATTTTGGTCAATTTTCTAGGGAGGAGAAGAATACCCTTGTGTGTGCCTAGCAAAGAAACTTACAGTAGTAAATTTCAAGCAGATCCTCTCTTAGACCGTTCACCGAACAAATAACAACAGACGTATTGATTCCATTTTTTTGGGAGGAGGGGACTTGCTCATTTAATACCTTTTTCAGTGCATAAGAGCCCTCATACACAATGAATTTATCGACAGAGGTTCAGAACATATAAATCATGGCACAAATAGTAGAAAAAGCAAATAAGTCTTTCAGTTTTTCAAAATTTCAGCTACCTTGGTCAAAAGCTGTGATTTAACGTAATTTTAATCATTTTCAGGGCCCCTCTCTCTCAAATAAAGCTTGTGGTCTACTTAGGTAAGCTAACAAAATCATGAATTCTGAAAATTTTAAACTAATTAAGAAAGTAAATTTTTTTTAAACAGTTGAATATCAGAACGCATTGAAATGTTGTTTGGTATATGGGCGCCCGTATGGAGGGCAGGGAGGGGCTCCCCCCCCCCTGGCTGAATGATACTGCCTTATTTTTATATTTTTGTTCTTAGATTTCTTTTATATAGCATTAAAAGTGCCAATTAGATGAGGTTTGCCCCCCCCCCTGGAATTCAGCTTATGGGCGCCCTGGGTTTGGTAGATAATCATTTTTTTTTTCAATAAACAAAACATTTCTCATGTACTGAAAAACTGGAGTTCCCAGCATTTCAAAAACAAATCTGGGGGGTCTCTTTGAACACTATATAAGGACAAAACACTGCTTTCAGTTTTTTTGTGGTTGGGTCTCTTGGTCCAGAGATATATAAGTCTGCACACTATCATAAACAAGGTGGTGCATATGTGGCTGAAATTTATCTTAGGGTTCTTTCTTTCTTCTTTTAATCAAAATCGGAGTAATTCAGTGAGGATTGCTTATAAAGAAGAAAAAGAGACACATGAACCTCAAATTTGCTATTGTCAATTGATCCATGGCTCCCGTTTCTTCAGCCTTGACTATTTTCATTTTCTTTTTGTGGAACTAAATAAAGAAATTGACAAATATTTATATATTGCTTTTTCGTCTAAGTTATTGGTTGCTTAAAAATCCTAATTATTATGCATTTCAGTTTTGAACAATGTAAACTTCTGTTTCTTTTGAGATTATCAATTTATTAGGAATTTTTTTCAGAAAATAGGGATTTGCCTTTTTCGAATCGTGAGGTTCCACATTGGTCATTGGATGAAATGCAACCTTAAGTCGCCAAAAAAAAACAAAGCAAAAAAAAAAAAACACGGAAAAATATATAAATATTCAAAGTGCTAATTTAAATGTGAGAATTAGCCAACGTGGAACAGCTTTAATTCTTCATCAAGTTTTCTTTTTTAAATAAAAATCAATATTCTTCCAAAGGTGTTGTTTTAGTCTATAAACTGAGGGAATTTTTCAAAAATAGGTTGTTAGATACTAATTCAGAGCTGACTTAAATGAAAATACCCTTTTGCACAAATCACATTTAAATGGTGTCTCACCTTTGTGAACTCTTTGAGCGTTTTCAAATAGTGCAGTCACGGCAAGCATTTCTTGTATAAATAATCGTTTAAACAGTTTCTCACCTGTATCCAATCTGTGGAGCTCATTCAAAAACCTTGATGTAAACAAGCATTTCTTACATACATCAAATTGGTTACACTCAAGCCAATTTGTACTGCTAAAGAAACTAAAATTGTTAAGTAAAATAAAACTATAAAAAAAAACATTAAAAAAACTAATTTGATGTCCCAATTGGTTGTAAGAATAATAACCACTAAGCACTGAGGATACAACAATCTTCATAAACTCCTGTATGCAATCTTTAATGCCAGTAAAATTACTAAAATCAGAAGTGCGCAGTGAAATCTCCCTTGTGCATTCTTTGATGGGTGTTCAAAGTTTGTGCTAGAGAAAAGGTTTAGTCACAAACATTACACTTAAACGGTTTTTCACCCGTATGCACTCTTTGGTGCTTGTTCAAATTCTGCATTTGCGAAAACTTCTTGCCACATACATCACACATAAACGGTTTCTCACCCGTATGCACTCTTTTATGGGAGTTCAAATTTGATGCGTGAGAAAAGGTTTTATTGCAAACATCACACTTAAATGGTTTCTCACCCGTATGCACTCTTTTATGGGTGTTCAAATTTGATTAGTCAGAAAAAGTTTTATCACAAACATCACACTTAAACGGTTTATCACCCGTCTGCTATCTGTTATGTGAGTTCGAATTTGATGTTAGACAAAAAGTTTGGTCACAAACATCACACTTAAAAGGCTTATCACCCGTGTGCACTCTTTTATGGGTGTTCAAAATTGATGCTAGAGAAAAATTTTTGTCTCAAACTTCACACTTAAACAGAGTCTCACCCGTTTGCATTCTGTTATGGGTCTTCAAATTTGATGCGTGAGAAAAGGTTTTATCACAAACGGCACACAGAAAAGGCTTTTCACCTGTTTGCACTCTTTGATGTGTGATCAAATTAGATGCTCGAGAAAATATTTGGTCACAAACATCACACTTATACGGTTTCTCACCAGTCTGCACACTTTTATGGGTCTTCAAATTTGATGCATCAGAAAAGGTTTTATCACAAACGTCACACTTATACGGTTTCTCACCAGTATGCACTCTTTGGTGTCGGTTCAAATCGCCCATTTGAGAAAAGGTCTTGTCACATACCTCACGCTTACATGTCTTTTTCTTTTTATGAATTGTTTGATATCTTTTCAATTTTTCTTCCTTTTTACTTTGGAGCCAACTTTTCAAACCTGTTTTCTGATATTCTAAGTCTTTTCCTTCAGATTCTGATGCACACGAAATTAAGGAACTGCTTGTGGATGGATTCTTTGAAACAACTAGAGACGTATTTCCCTGTAAGTGATGTCCAGACACGTGTGGTGAAAAGTGACCTAAAAGTTTAAAAGTCTAAAGAGTTAACCAAATAAAACGAAAATTAAAACTCTTAAAACCGAAAACAAATACATATCTTTCAGGAATTAGAAATTTCAGGAATTATTCAATTACAAATTTAATTAATTATTTTAATTAAAATAGTAATAGCTAAAATAATGCACATAATTTTTTTAATTTAAAATTTTTTGGTTACCTAAAAATATTTTTATTAAAAAAAAAACAAAAAAAAACAAAGGAAGTCACCCTCTCATTATAAATTACAAATAATATTTAAAATAGGTATAAATATTTTTAATAAAAGAGAAAACAATTAAAAAAATCCGGATATTTTGGTCACACAAACCGACCCCAATCAGCATTTGGTTATTTTGAATATTTAAAAAAAAAATTTCATTTGTAAAAAAGAATATAATAGGTATTTATTTTTAAACTTTTCACAAGCTATAAATTGCCGAATATAAGTTCGTTTAACAAAAAAAAAAAAAAACAACGTAAAGTAACAAACAACAATAAAAAAATAATCAATCAAATAATAATAAAGGAAACAAAAAAATTAAGAAATATAAAAAGATAAAAAACAGAAAAAAATAAAAAAATATTAAAGTAGCTAAAATAATTTCATATAATATCAAATCAGGTCTTGTCATACATTAAAGGTAAAAATTTAGACTCATAAAACGGCATATAATATAATAAGTCATAAATCAAACTAAAAGCAAAAAATAACAAGAGCGTCAAAAGAGTATCTTTTTGTCTTAGTCTTTACAGGTTCTAGAATGGGGATGGGATTTTTGCCTCTTTTGGGAGAGGTTTCCATTCAAGATCATGCGGAAGTAGAAAAAAGGTATTCAGTTCGGATGTTGGTTCTCGCATTACCACCAAAACTGAGACACAGATCATGTCGTCTATTTTCCAGGTTTGGATTTTAAAATTTTCTACGAAGTAGGAGTAAGGCAAACTCCCTTCCCGTGTAATTATTTTTAAAGCCCTTTTCTGGACGGATTCCAACCTTTTGGTTTGATTTTTATTTAGTTAGAAGTACCATAGAGGGCAAGCATATTCGAGAGTTGGGCGAATAAAGGATATGTAAAATTTCAAAATGTGAGAAGCAGGGCATTGATATTTTGCCAATTGCTTAAGGAAAGCTAGGGAAATATTGGCTCGGTTGGTTATAGTTGAAATATGGGCTTCCCATTTAAGATTGGAAGTTATAGTTACTCTTAGAAGTTTTATTCTGTGTGTCATAATTTCAGGTGGAAGAATAGATGTAAATAGGGGGGGGGGGTTGTGTTTAGAAAATTGATTGTTAGTATTGTAGATTTCAATGGGTTTACATGCATTTTATTTTTGTGGGCTTCTGCTGCAAAATCTTCAAGGATTTCAAATGTACTAATTTTCATATATTTACCGGCGACATCTAGCAGAGTCATGTAATCCACATATTTCCATCGTAAGGAGATATCTTCTGCCAAATCGTTTACCATTACGCTAAATAAGATGGGTCTAATTATACTATCTTGGAGTATTCCGTTAAATACTGGTAGAGGTTCAGAATAAGTATTCATGTATTTGGCCATTTGAGATCGTTGGCTTAAAAATGATGGTATAATTTTAACTGGAGAAGGGTCGATTTGGAATTCATGAGAAAGTTTATCAACTAAAACATTGTGGTCAACATAATCAAAAGCTTTTTCTAGGTTAACTAAGATGAGATTGGCCCAAATATTTGGTATCTCTAGGTTTTTCAGTATTGTGTCATACATATGTACAAGATAGTGGGAAGTTGATACCTTTGGGATGTTTTTAATTTATCGAATTTTAATACGTTTTTCCTTGAATTCCAGCCTGACAAAGAGTCAGGCTTGAGTACCTTGCGAGCAGATTTATTTGCTGTGCTATACTTTTTTTATAGAGACCTTGCACATATTTAAGGTTCAAAATTTGTATTGGACTATGAACAATAAATACGTCGTTTTAATTCACTGTTCATCATCTATAGGCGAATTGCTATATAAAAAAAAATATTTAGGCTGTTGCTGATAACTGGTCACAGGCAACTGGTAACTGGTGATTGAAAACGGAACTAGTAAGAACTCATCATCCCGCATTTACATACAGAAAACACGTTTATTTGGTATAGTTTTCACTAGGGTCTGTTTGTTCGTTTCAATTTTTTTGTCATCATTTTTCACTCTGTATTAAAAAGATTCATCCCTCTGAGGAAAACGTGACTTTCGTCTTTGTTGATCCAATGAGACTCGCTATGTTCTTCTAGCTAAATATTTAAAACAGTTCGTTCTAAAACAGACAAAAAAACTTTTGACATCATCTGCACAAAATGAATTCAGTATTTTTGTTTGAATCTAGTGATTTCAGTAAATTAATATTCTACATTATAAATTTCTGTTAGGCAGTTCAGATAATAACAGCCAAATTTCTGCTTCTTTCAAATTCAATTTTAAGTTTAAATAAAAGACAGATTTTAACTTAATTTGAAGAGAAATATACACATTAAGTATGGATAAAAAAATTTATATAGAGAAGAAGTTTTAAAGCTTAATATGAAGTCTTCTGAATTACAATAAAACCTGCAAAACTACTTTCAAGTGAAAATTTAAAAATGTTCATTATGGTCCTGAAATGCTAGGTAAACTCAGCAAGGGAACATCTTCACGTTTGGGTGACAAAGGTGGTTTGGAAAATGAAAAGGCTTCTCAAGGTCACATGGTAAAGCGTCTTCAAATTCTAAAACAAATTTTAAATTAAACAGACATACAAATTTAACAGTAAAGCTTACTAAACAAATGCAACTACTTTTTCTTTTTAGTCACATGCAAAAATGTAAATATACAGACATTATGTACATACATAAAATTAGATGTATAGGCTATACAAGTTTTTCTAAAATCTTTTTGAAATCTGCTTATTATAAAGCAAAAGTAAACCTGAAACATTCAACGAACTTCATTAACATAGAACAAACAAAAACCGGAAATTCATAAAACAAAATTCATAACAAAGAACTAATAGCTGGATAACGTATTCAATAAAAAAAATATTGAATAAAAAAAATATAACCAAAAAATAAATAATTTACAGCTTAACAATCACAAAAAAAAATTGACGCAACTAAAGGTAAAAAATACAAATCAATTGGGGGGTTTCTGCATTAGTTCCCAAACAATAAAATACAAAATATTATCTCCCAAAGTTTAACAGCTGAATTCAAACAACTTTATTCCTCTCTTACAAGTCTTATAGCTTGATATTTCCATCTGAAGTCCCAGGACTACCCCTGCTTTGGTGGTAATATATCGTTCATCATACCTGCACATGGGAAAGATAGACAGAAAAATTCTCTACGGGATGATTACTTGACTCACCAAACTTAAAAATAAAAGCTAGTAATTTGAATTTAAATACTTTTTGCAGCACAAAGAAGCCACTTTTATCACCCCTCAGATCTTAAGCATTAGATCCAAGAACATATGCAGTTAATTTGTTTTTCTTGGGACCACTTAATCAGAAAGGAGAAAAAAAAGGGACCATTATTTTCTAGAGCAAAGTAGCTTTTCTTTTATTCTGTAAGAGAAAATTTAACCACACAACGTACCGTTTTTAATAAAAAGAATCCTGAGAAACCGTGATCAGATCAGCCATTTTCGGAATTCGTGGCAAGTCCATGAAATATCTTGAAACGGAGTTAATGCAAATTATGAGAAGTATTATGTTATCATCAACACTTGGATGCGACACAGATTTTCATCAGGAATCCTAAATAAAAAAGATGTAATGATTGATGACTAATGATAACTTTTAAACACTGCAAAGCATATCTTAATACAGTTGAAAACACAGGCCCAACTCCTTCAGCAGTCAAAGGCATTAGAAATCTTATAATCAATTTTAAGAAGAGGGTGCAAAAATTCAAAAACTGTCATTTTGATGTAAATATTTTTAAAGTGCAGTTGTTGATTTTAATTTACAATAATCTCTCATGGTAAAAAAGGAAAATACAACCTTCAACTTATTCTGTTAGCTGTATTCTTTTAGTAAGTTTTTCACGCCAAAAACTATTAGGATAAAAATTTGGTTTTACTCCTGTAATAATTAAGGCTTCAAGAATGTGACGTTAGATCTAAAATTAGATCCAAAAAGATATGTCATAGCATTGCATTTATCAATTTAAAAATTTATTAAAAATTAAGTAATTACCTTCTAAAGAAATTTAAAATTAAAATCTAAAGTGAAACTCAAGCAATTTAAAAATAACAAAAAAATAGTTTTTAGTCTTTTAATATCCACTAAAATTTAACAATATTTTTATAGGTAGCCTTACCATATAAGAATTTACATAAGAGACTGAAATATCCATCATTCTGCCAAGGCAAACCTGCTATAAATATAATTCCTTTGGAGGAGGTAAATCACAGAATAATACATATTATTATATTAACTCATAAATTAATTTCTACCATGTTACTCTGCTTTCTGCACAACTGGGTCACAAGTTTGAAAAATGTAGTTAAGAGCCTTAGTTTTGGAAAAAAAGATTTACGTGAGTAATGCCATATTTATGAGCATATTTCAAGAGCATACCAACACCAAGTGTAATGCGTCAATTTACAGAAGGTATTTATGCAGTTTTCATAATGCCTAGAGGATAAAGCAACAACCTAGATCATCAAATGCGATAAGACCAATCTGAGCAATGTAAAAAATGCCTAAGGTATTGATAAACAAAAATGAAGAACAGAGAAATATACTATTAGAACACTTGCGTCATCAACAATTACAACAATTCAAAAACAAAAGTGAAGAACAAAGATATATGCATGTACAAGACATGTGACAATGAGAACTAAGCAAATTAAAATGAAAGTGAAGAACAAATAAATAGGTGATTAAAAGATGTGTCACAACAAGAGCAAAGAAATATATGGTTAGAAGATAATTTGCAGCAAGAATTACAAGTAATAGCAAGAAAGCAAGTATCAGAACGTATCATAATGAAGTGAAGAACAAAGAATTGTACTGTTAGAAGACAAGGGGCAGCGAAAATCAGAACGAGTCAAAAATAAAACTCAAAAAGAAAGAAATATTATGTTAGAACACAATCAAAATCTTCGATGCTAACAAAATATGGAAAAAAAAAATCAGTACAAACCTACAAAGATGCCATAAATTACACAACTGTTAATCAAAAGTCATTAGAACCCTTCAACGTTATATGGGTTCCCTGTGGAGCCCTCCATTTTCCTGAGGAAAGAGTAGCAAACAACCGTGAATCATTTGGAGACTACTATTCACAAGAAAAATCAGTATAAACAAGTATGCTGCATGCCAAGCACCAAGGGCCGACCTAAACAATGACTAGATAGTTGGTTTTTTTTTAAACTGCTGTATTGACATTTCGAGCAAAAAATATCTAAAAAGGTAACAACTTTAAGGAAGAATTAGTATTTTTCCCAGGGTGGTTGTATAGAAGCCCTGGAGGACTTTAAGAAGTGGCTCACATTGTCTGCAGCTAGAAGACAAGCAATAAAAAGAATCACTGTATACAAGTCTGCTGTGTAGCTGTATAAACACTTGGCCTCAAAATTGGCTACATAGTTTTTTTTTCTTCCTATAAACTAGTATATTGAAATTTCTGACCACAAACATTCTAAATATGGTCACATACTTTATAGAAATGTATAATTGTATATTATACCAGTGTGGTATAAGAACCTGATTCTATCACCATGCATGGTACACATATAATATCCTGTTTTATATCACTATGTATCACCATGTGATATAGTTTCATGATGTATATGAATACCATATATATATATATATATATATATATATATATATATATATATATATATATATATATATATATATATATATATATATATATATATATATATATATATATATATATATATATATATATATATATATATATATATATCTTATATATGCTAGCAGCACACCTCCTATAGAGAAAATTTTCTGCTAGTTTTGGGGTATAGAGTTACTCTTTACCCCAAACTAGCATAAACTATTGGGCAGCACCCCTCCTATAAAGAATAATTTCTGCTAGTTTTGGGGTATGTTGTTACTCTTTACTTTCATAATAATAGCATAAACCAGAAATATTCTTAAAAATTAAGAGGGATTAAATATCAATTTCCTAAATACACCCTTCTCCATCCTTACAACTAATTATATATCAAACTGTTCGTGGCAACGAACTGTAATTAAGGAGCAACCCGGCTCAATAGTAACCAAAACTCTAAAAACAGAATTTTATACCAATAGATACATCAAAAGAATCAGATTTTTATGCTGATTTCAAATATATAAGTTTCATCAACTTTAGTGCTACCCATCAAAAGTTACGTGCCTGTGAAAATTTGCATGATTTTCGAAAAAAGGGGGAAAAACCCCCTAAAAGATATAGAACCTTATTGAAAATCACACCATCAGACTCAGCGTATCAGACATCCCTACTTTAGATGTTTCAAGCTCCAATATGCAAAATTGTGTAATTATTTATTTTTTGCCACAAGAAAGATCACGGTGGCGTTTTTTTTGTTTTTTTTCAGGGGTGATAGTATCGACACAGTGATCCTACAATATTGAAATGGGGCTAATTCGAACAGAAATCAGAAATTCTAGTGCCCTTTATAAGTGACCAATAAAAGGGGAGGGCAACTAGGCCCGCTCCCACGCTCATTTTTTCCCAGAGTCACCCGATCAAAATTTTGAGATAGCCATTTTGTTCAGCATAGTAAAAATATAATAATTATGTCTTTTAGGATGAGTTAATCCCCCACAGTCCCCAGGGGAAGGGCTGAAAGTTATGAACTTTATCCAATGTTTACATATAGTATTGGTTATTGGGAAGTATACGGACGTTTTCAGGAGGGATTTTTTGTGGTAGCGGGGGAGGGGGAGGGTTTACGCGGGAGGATCTTTCCATGGACGAAGTTTTTATGGGGGATGGGACATTGCTATGAAGGAGGCCCCGGAGTTCCCAGGATTATTTGAAAAAACGATCAAAAATTAAATAAAAAAAACAAGTTTATCAACTGAAAGTAAGGAGCAACATCAAAATTTAAAACGAACAGAAATTATTACGTATATGATCTGGATTCACCCCCTAGTCAATACCTCGCTCTTTACGCCAAAGATTTTTTAGTACTTTCATAAAAGCTATTTATTCTAATTAACGGCATTTGTGATGCCGTTTAAACAGCGAAGATTCTCCCTCTATACAAAGGGGGCACTCAAATGGATATATCAAACTGGAGGCCTATTTCTATTTTGCCAGTGTTTTCGAAAGTTTATGAAAAAGTTATCCATGGAAGACTTTATGATCACCTCACGAGCCTGCTAGCATTGTATGATGGCCAGTTTGGATTCCGGAAGGGCCATTCGACTTCACATGCTGTACAACATCTTTTAGAAAATATTAATTTAGCTTTGGAAAAGGGTGAATATTGTGTTAGTATTTTATATATTTTAAAAAAACGTGTGATACTGTTGATTTTAGTATTTTATTGGATAGATTAAGGGATTTGGGTGTAAAAGGGAGATGTTTGGATTGGTTTAGTTCGTATTTAAATGGTTGGTCAGTTAGGGTAAATCTAGGGGAGAAGTTTTCTAAGTTTTTCCCTGTTTCTTGTGGAGTTCCCCAGGGTTCCGTCTTAGGATACCCCTGTTATATTTAGTGTATGTTGACAGTATGCGGTTTGATATTCCTTGTGCGTCTATGATATCTTTCGCCGACGATACAGCACTTGTTGTGGTAGCGAAGACTCTTGAACAATTGGTCCAGAAGGCAAACAGAGCTCTGCAAGGGTTGAGAGAGTTTGTAGGCACTAGCTTACTTATCATTAACACGGCAAAGAGTAACTATATTCTGTTTAGTCGGACTAATGTATCTCCAAATCTTCCCAGTGAAATAGCAATAAATGGTGCTGTACTAAAGCGGGTTGATGAAGTGTGTTACCTAGGATTCATTCTCGATCAGAACCTCAGATGGAGAAGAACAGTGATGTGGTTACGTGTAAGGTAGCCCGTAGCCTTGGGATTTTAAGACGTTTAGAGACGTTTAAGACGTTAGACGTTTAATACGAGAAATTCTGGAGACCTGGTAAGTGAGCTAAGAAGTACGGTTCGTTCTAGCCTTGTGGCAAGGCACTTGGGTCCGGTGGTCTGGAATACTTTTCCAGACTCATTTTAGGAAGCGGAAAGTCTCCCGGAATTTAAAAAACGGTTAAAGAAGCATCTCCTTGCAGGTAGTTGGTGAGTGTGGGGCTGGAAGACGAGAGAGGACAAATTAAGTAATTTTGTTTTCTGTTCTGTTTTCAATATATTTTTTTTTTTATTATTTTTTTTCATAATTTATTATTCAGTAATTGTTATTATTATCTCTTTTTTTTATTGTTCTGGTTGCGTTTTTCAAGAATATATGTGCTTTATTTGTAACCGGTCGTCAACTCCGTAATATACGTATTAAAAATACATGAATATAGAAGTTCGTTATGTAAGTTAATTCATAAGTTACGTATATTTATTAATAATAAAAACGTTCGTAAATAAAACTGAACAACTTTCGAGGAAGCTATTTAACCAAATAAAAGTAAAATTAATATTTTACCCTCTTCTGAAAGCTGTTGAAAAATAAAGAGCCAAATGACACCGTTTTTGTTAGTTTTCTTATAGCCTGGGTGCGCAGGATCATAGAAGCTGGGTGTAGCCTTGAAACAAAGTTTTAAGATCGTGTAATTTTTGATAATCCATATTCATGATTTTATTCATTTGAAAATCTTGCCAAGATTCCGTCCTGATTTGACAAAAACGTTGCGGAAAGCTAGAGATTTTTTCTAGCACAAAAACGGACGGAATTTCCGTACGGATTGCTAAATCCGCATGAATTTCCACAATGTGTAAACGAACCATAATTCAAGACATCGCTATACAGCGCTTAGCGTATTTAAACTGTGTTTTTTGGGGTTTAGGGTACCTAGCTTAGGTTACATATTTAATATGTGCAATGCTTTACACACACACCCCCCTACTGCGCAAATATATAGCCCAAATTTGTTTCTAAACCTAAACATCCTAAACCTAACCTAAACATCCTAATTATTGTACAATTTAGTTTTGGACAATGTAAACTTCTGTTTCTTTTGAGTTTATAAATTTTAATTGCCACAAGCTTAACTTGCCAAAAAAAAACATAAAAAACTATATAAATATCAAAAGTACTAATTTAAATGTGAGAATTAGTAAACGTAGAACAGTTTTAATTTTTTTATCAAGTTTTCTTTTTTAAATACAAATCAATATTCTTCCAAAGGTCTTGTTGCAGTCTAAACACGGAGAGGCATTTTTTAGAATAGGTTGTTAGGTGCTAATTCAGAGCTGACTTAAAGGAAAATACTGTTTTGCACAAGTAGCATTTAAATGTTGTAGCCTGAAAGCACTCTTTGAGCGAAAAATATGAACTTTATGAACCTTTTTTCTAAAGAAAAAAAACTAATTTGATTTACCAATTGGTTGTGAAAATAATAACCACAAACCACTGAGGATACAAAAATCTTCCTAAACTCCTGTATACACTCTTTAATGCCAGTAAAATGGCTAAAATCGGAAAAGTGTTTATACACACATCACATATCAAAGGTTTCTCATCTATACGCAGTCTTTTATATGTATTCAAACTGAAAAGTTTCTCATCAATGTGCATTCTTTGGTGCCGGTTCAAATTTTATGTTGCAGAAAAGGTTTGGTCATCACATCTAAAAGGCTTCTCACCTGTGTGAACTCTTTGGTGCCGGTTCAAATGTGATGCTTGAGAAAAGATTTTATAACAAACGTCACACTTAAACGGGTCCTCACCTGTATGCACTCTCTTATGGGTGTTCAAATTTGATGCCCGACAAAAGGTTTTACCACAAACTTTACACTTAAAGGTCTCACCCGTATGCACTCTTTGGTGCCGGTTCAAATGTGATGCTGTACAAAAGGTTTAGTCACAAACATCACACTTAAATGGTTTCTCACCCGTATGCACTCTAAAGAAGAAAATTGTTAAATAAAACAATATTTATGCTATCACTGATAACTGGTCACAGGCAACTTACAACTGGTCATTGACAATAGAACTAGTTCATCATTGTGTATTTACATGCAGAAAATACGTTTGTTTGGTATAAAATTTTCCCAAGGCTCTGATTGTTCGTTTCGAATCTTTTCTTTCATTGCTTTTTATTTTGTATTTAAAGGAATCATCTGTCTGAGGAAAACGTGACTTTCGTTTTTTTTAGTCCAATGAGACTCGCTATGTTCTTCTAGCTAAATATTTAAAACAACAGACCAAAAACCTAAACAACTTCCACAAACTTACAGACGAAAAACACACCTTAACAGACGAAAAATATTGACTTCATCTGCACAAAATTAATTCAAGGCTTTGGTTTGAATCTAGTGTTATCAGTAAATTTAATATTCTACAAGAAAAATTTCTGGTAGGCAGTTCAGATAATAACACCCGATTTTCTGCTTCTTTAAAATTCACCTTGGAATCAAAACAAAAGACAGATTTATTTCTTTATCACTTAATTTGAAGAGAAATATATATACTATAAATATGGATTATAAAATCAAGCCTTACTATCAAGTCTTACTATCAAGCCTTTTGAAAATAATAAAACTGCAAAACTACTTTGTGAAAATTTAAAAATGTTCATTAAAGACTACAAAAGCGGTTTGGCCAACACCCGCGAATTGGAAAAAGCTAAAACAAAAGTTCCATCTTAAGATTAAGTCTCTTTGTCCTGTTTTTGTCCAATAAAATAATATCCCATACATTTCAATCAACAAAAATACAATATTTCAGATTTACCTTTATTTTTAGAACCTTTGGGTTGCAATTCCTGCGTGTCGTCTTCAAATTTACATGGTCCTGAACTACTAGGTAAATCGAGCATACAAATATCTTCCCGTTTCGATGACAAGGAATAGTTTGGAAAATGGGAGGGCTTTTCAAGGTCACATGGTAAAGCGTCTTCAAATTCTAAAACAAATTTTAAATTAGACAGACATATAAAAATTTTCACAGCAAAGCTTACTAAACAAATGCAACTACTTTTTCCTTTTAGTTACGTGTAAAAATATAAAAGTTTTAACAGTAAAGCCTACTAAACAAATGCAGCTGCTTTTTCCTTTTAGTTACGTGTAAAAATGTAAATATACAGAGATTATATACATACATCAAATTAAATGTATAGTCTATACATGTATTTTCTCCAATATTTTTAAAATATGCTTTTTATAAAGCAAGAGAAAACCTGAAACATTCAAAGAAATTCATAAACATAGAACAAACAAAAACCTGAAATTCTTAAAAAAAACACATAACATAGAACTAATAGCTGGATAAGTGTAAATTTTAGGATATTTTACTCTAAAAAAAGAAAAATATTGAATAAAAATACATAACCAAATTATAAAGATTTTACAGCTTAACAATCACAAAGAATCACAACCAATCAACTGGAGGGTTTCTGCATTAGTTCCAAAACAATAAAATACAAGATTTTATTCAGGAAAGTCCTAAGATATAATGATTGATCACTAATAATGAATTTTAACCACTGCAAAGCATATGTTATACTAATAGAGTTGAAAGGTCTTTCAGCTGTTAAAAGGGTGCAAAAATTCAAAAAATGACCTTTTTGAAGTAACTATTTTTAAAGTTCAGTTATTGATTTTAATTTTGAATAAACTTTCACTGTAAAAAAGGAAAATACAAGTTTTAGCTTATTCTGTTAGCTGTATTCTTCTAGTAAATTTTCCAAGCCAAAAATTATTAGGTTGGAAAATTTGTTTTAATACCTGTAACGAAAGGTTTATTCATTGTTTCATTGCTTAAAATACTACCAATTGTAGGCCTCTTATGTATATGCCTTTATGTTTTTCCAAGAGGGTATATCTAGCTTTCTTACTTTTAGGGCTTCAAGAATGTGACAATAAATCTAAAACTAGATCCAAAACGATATTATGTAACAGCATTGTATTTATCAATGAAAACAATTATTAAAAATCAAGTAATTACCGTTTAAAGGAATTTAAAGTTCAAATTTAGTGAAACTCAAGAAATTTAAAAAGTATTTCCCAAAAAATAAGTCTTTAGTTTTTTAATATCCACTAAAATATAACAACATTTGTGTAAAATAATTCTGAGAATCAATCAATTTTTTAGGTTAATTAATTATATATGAATACAGACAGATAAAATCGTCAACGTAAAAAAAAATATAAATGTTTTTGGTTTAATAACTTTAGTAAATAAAATAATATTAACATTTTGGTTACTAAATATAAGTATATGTATATTAAACTGACAATGCATATCCATTTGTATTTTTTTCAGTAAAGTACAAATTATGTTCTGGCCTTGGGAAGGCATAGGGGTTTTGAGCCCAACTTATGTTAATTTCTGCTCGTTTTGAGTTTGACTCCGTTACTTATTGTAATTTCTGTTCATTTTGGGTTTTATTTACTTATTGATGCTGTTTCGTGGTAGTTTCACGCTTGGTAGATTATTTGATTTTATTTTTGCTTATTTTGGTTTAATGGTGTTCTTTAATTTTCTTTGAAAAGCTTATTTTGTGGAAAAAGTTTCTTTAATTAATTTCTCTTCGTTTAATATTGAAATAGTCTTTTCAGGGAAGGAGAAAATAATACTTTAAATCTTTTTGTGTTTTTAAGAATTTATAGTTTGGCCTGCTATTTGTATGTTGGAGAAAAATTTTCAGCACTTTTTAACAACTTAAACCCTTTTAAAAATCTGGACACAAATAGTAATGTTTAATTTAGTTTCATACCTACTTTAGTTGACATGAAATGGAAAACTTGATACCATTCGCAAAAAAAATCTGTTTAATTTCTTTAACAGCTTGGATGCACTTATGCTATTTTAATTTGGTTAAATTTTGAGAGCAGAAGTAGCCCTCAAAGTTTGAACAAAATACTCCCAGTCGTTCATTATAAGCTGCTGAGGGGCCTTCTTTATAAAAAGAATTAGCAACGTGCATTTTGATTTAATCGTAAGGAAACACTTATTCTTAAAAAATAACGGAAAATTGGAGGGTGGGCTTGGGAGGGGAATTAGTTTTCATTTATTCACTTTCAACTATTAAACAGGGCATCAGCCCTTTCTCTTTACAATCGAAAAAGTACTTTTTGAAGTTTATACGATAACTCCTTCGATACGCAGTGCCCTGGCCTAAACAAAAACAACAACAACAAAATAAAACATTGTACCCGCATCGATCTTTACTACAAAAATGTCAAGCCTTCCAATCACTTTCGACAATTAAAAAGGGCAGTGGGACTTTCGATTTCCAATCGAATGAGCCGTTTTTAACTTTCAAAGACAATACTTTCTATATGTACCTTATATGCCCCCAGGGCATAAATTACAACCCTTACCCTAAGGGCTATGAGGGTGGTTGTCATCCTCTAAGACCTAATTTCAAGATCTTTCAACTACGTTAAACAAAATGGCTATGTCAAAATTTTGATTGGATGTGTCTGGGAAAAGGGTGGGTGTGAGAGGGGCGTTAGTCACTCTCCAATCACTTTCTACTATTAAAAAAGGCACCAGCGCTTTCAATTTCCCGTCAAATAAGCATTTTTGAAGTTTTTATGACAGAGCTTTCAATAAAAACCTTATATAACCCCCGGGCATAACTTACACCCCTTGCCCAGATGGCTGGGGGGGGGGTATCAATATCAAAGACCTAACATCCAGAACATTCTGCACAGTCGAAAAATTAAAATCTTAAAAATTTTGATTGCAAGTGTTTTGGAGAATGGTTGACGTGAGAGGGGGGTTAGTTACCCTCCAATCACTTACAACTATTAAAAAGGACACTAGCCCTCTCAATTTCCAATTAAATGAGCCCCTTTTATAGTTTTACGACAACTCTATCTATAAAAACATTATATGTCCCCAGGGCATAACTTACAACTTTTACCCTCGGGGGCTCTGGGGGGTTTGTCATCCTTTAAATGAATAATTTTCTGAATTTTCAGCTACGCTGAACAAATGGCTATCTCTAAAGTTTGATTGAATGTGTTTGGGAAATGGTGGGCGTGAGAGAGGGGTTAATTACTCTTCACTCACTTTCAACTATTAAAAAGGGCAATTTCAATTTCCAATCAATTGAGCCCTTTTTGAAATTTCTACAACAACTTTCTATATAAACCTTATATGCCCCCAGGGCTTAACTTAAAACCCTTGCAATTAGGGCTCTAATGGGGTCATCATCTTAAAAGACTAAATTTCGAGAACTTTCGAGTACGTTGAACAAAATGGATATCTCAAAATTTGAATGGATGTTTGGGGAAATGGTGAGCGTGAGAGGGGGGTTAGTTGCCCTTTAATAATTTTTGACTATTTAAAGGGCACTAGTCCTTTCAATTTCGAATTGAATGAGCCATTTTGGAAGTTTCTACAACATCACTTTCTATAAAAAACCTTATATTCCCCCAGGACATAACTTACGACCCTGGCCCTGAGGGCTGTGGGGGTGGAGGGGTTGTCATTCTTAAAGACCTAATTTTTGAAACTTTGAACTACTTTAAATAAAATGGCTATCTAAAAAATTTTGATGGGATGTGTTTGGGGAAAATCTGGGAGTGAGAGGGGGGTTTGTACTCTCAAATCACTTTCGAGACTATTTAAAACGGCACTAACCCTTTGAATTTTCAATCGAAAATTCAAGTTTCTAAGACAAAGATTTCAAGTATTTCACCCTTTTTCAAGTTTCTAAGACAAATATTTCAATACAATTTTATATAACCCCAGGGAATACCTTATAACCCCTGCTCTGAAGACTGTGGGGGGAGTGTTCTAATCAAAGGTAAAAATTCCTGAACATTTAACTGCGTGGAAAAAAATGGCAATCTCAAAATTTTGATTGGATATTTTTTGGGAAAATGGTGGGCGTGAAGGGGTGTTAGTTGCCTTCCAATCACTTTCGACTACTAAAAAGGGCACTAGCCATTTCGATTTCCAATCGACAGAGCCCTTTTTAAAGTTTCTACGACAACGCATTCTATAAAAACCTTATATGCCCAGGGCATAACTTACAACCTTTGCCCAATGGGCTATGGGAGGGGGGGTTGTCATCTTCAAAGATCAAATTTCTAGAACTTTCAACTACATTGAACAAAATGACATTCATAAAATTTTGATTGGATTTGTTTTGGGAAAAGGTGGGCATGAGAGGGGGGTTACATGCCCTCCAATCACTTTCGACTATTAAAAAGGGCTCTATTTCTTTGAATTTTCAATCGAATCAGCCTTTTTTGAAGTTTCTACGACAACACTTTCTATTAAAGACCTTATATGCCCACAGAGCATAACTTAAAACCCTTGCCCTGGGGTCCTTGGGGGAGTGTCCTCCTTAAAAACATAATTTCACTCATAGGAATCAACTACGCTGACCAAAATTGACATCTAAAAATTTTTACTGAATGTGTTTTGGGAAAAAGTGGGCGTGAGAGGGGAATTGGTTGCCCCCGAATCACTCTCGACTATTAAAAAGGACACTAAACCTTTGAATCTCAAATCGAATGAGCCCTTTTTAGTTTCCTACGACAAAGACTTCAATAAAAACTTGCAGCCAGGGGATAACTTATAACCCTTGCCTTGAAGACCTTGGGGGGAGTGTCCTGCTCAAAGGTATTAGTTCATTTGCTTTAAACTGCGTGGAACTAAAAGGCTATCTCAAAATTTTGATTGGATGAGTGTAGGGAAATGCTGGGTGTGGACGGGGTGTTGGTTGCCTTCCAATCACTTTCGACCATTAAAAAGGGCACTAGCCATTACAATTTCCAATCGAATATCCAATTTGAAGTTACTACGACAACGTGTTCTATAGAAACCTTATATCCCCCCAGGGAATAGCTTGCAACCTGTGCCCTGAGGGCTGTGGGGGTTTGTCATCCTCAAAGACCTAATTTCCAGAACTTTCAACTACGTTCAACAAAATAGCTATCTTAAAATTTTGATTGGATGTGCTTGGGGAAATGGTGGATGTGAGAGGAGGGTTAGTTACCCTCCAATCCCTTTCGACTATTAAAAAGGGCACTAGCCCTTTGAATTTCCAATCGAATGAGCCTTTTTTGCAGTTTCTACGGCAACGCTTGATATAAAAACCTTATATGCCCCCTGGGCATAACTTACAACCCTTGCCCTGAAGACTGTGGGGGAGCGTCCTCCTCAAAAGCAGGATTTCTATCTGGAAATCACCTACGCTGAACAAGATGGTCATTTCAAAATTTGATTGGATGTGTTCCGGGAAATGGTGTGCGTGGAAGGGGTGTTAGTTGCCTTCCATTCAATTTGAATATTAAAAAGGGCACTAGCCACCCTATAAATTATAATAATACATTGTGCCAACATCGTTCTTATATGCCTCCAGGGCATAACTTAAAACCCTTGCCCTGAGGGTTGTGAGTGAGTGACCTCCTAAACAACATATTTTTATCTGGAAATCAACTACGCTGAACAAAATGGCAATCTCAAATTTTTGATTGGATGCGTTAGGGGGAATGATGGGCGTGAGGGGGGGGGGGCTAGTTGCCCTCCTTTCCCTTTCGACTATCAAAAAGGGCACTAGCCACTCCAATTTCCAATCGAATGAGCCCGTTTTGAAGTTTCTACGACAACTCCTTCGATACGAAGTGCCCTGGTCTAAGACCAAAAAACGTTAAATAAAAAATAAATAATACATTGTGCCCACATTGTTCTTTACTTAGGCAGCGCTATCGCACTGCCAATGAAATGGAGGGGGTGAGAGGGATGTTAGTTGGCTTCCCATCACTTTCGACTAATAAAAAGGGCACAAGCCGCTCCAATTTCCAATTGAATGAGCCCTTTGTGAAGTTTCTACGACAACTTCTTCGATACAAAGTGCCCTGGTCTAAAGGAAAAAAATAATAAATTATACATTGTGCCAACATCGTTCTTATATGCCCCCAGGGTATAACTTAAAACCCTTGCATTGAGGGTTGCGGGGGAGTGACCTCCTCAAAAATATATATTCTATATGAAAATCCACTACGCTGAACAAAATGGCTATCTCAAAATTCTGATTGGATAACTTTGGGGGAATGATGGGCATGAGGAGGGGGGCTAGTTGCCTACCAATCACTATTAAATAGTGATTGCCCTATTTAATAGTTTCTGTGGTAAAGCTTTCTAATTTAGTTAATTATGAATTTAGTAAAAATATATTAAGACGCAAATACAAAGTTTAGAAATACCACTTTGTATTA
>NC_142803.1:70279967-70383378 GCF_049724085.1 Artemia sp. Qi Xiang Cuo
GGCGAATAAAGGATATGTAAAATTTCAAAATGTGAGAACCAGGGCATTGATATTTTGCCAATTGCTTAAGGAAAGCTAGAGAAATATTGGCTCGGTTGGTTATAGTTGAAATATGGGCTTCCCATTTAAGATCGGAAGTTATAGTTACTCCTAGAAGTTTTATTCTGTGTGTCATAATTTCAGGTGGAAGAATAGATGTAAATAGGGGGGGGGGGGTTGTGTTTAGAAAATTTTGGGTTAGTATTGTAGATTTCAATGGGTTTACATGCATTTTATTTTTGAGGGCTTCTGCTGCAAAATCTTCAAGGATTTCAAATGGACTAATTTTCATATTTTTCCTGGCGACATCTAGCAGAGTCATGTAATCCACATATTTCCATCGTAAGGAGATATCTTCTGCCAAATCGTTTACCATTACGCTAAATAGGATGGGTCTAATTATACTATCTTGGGGTATTCCGTTATAGACTGGTAGAGGTTCAGAATAAGTATTCATGTATTTGACCATTTGAGATCGTTAGCTTAAACATGATGGTATAATTTTAACTGGAGAAGGGTCGATTTGGAATTCATGAGAAACTTTATCAACTAAAACATTGTGGTCAACATAATCAAAAGCTTTTTCTAGGTTAACTAAGATGAGATTGGCCCAAATATTTGGTATCTCTAGGTTTTTCAGTATTGTCTCATACATATGTACTAGATAGTGGGAAGTTGATACCTTTGGGACGTTTTTAATTTATCGAATTTTAATACGTTTTTCCTTGAATTCCAGCCTGACAAAGAGTCAGGCTTGAGTACCTTGCGAGCAGATTTATTTGCTGTGCTATACTTTTTTTTATAGAGACCTTGCACATATTTAAGGTTCAAAATTTGTATTGGACTATGAACAATAAACACGTCGTTTTAATTCACTGTTCATCATCTATAGGCGAATTGCTATATAAAAAAAAATATTTAGGCTGTTGCTGATAACTGGTCACAGGCAACTGGTAACTGGTGATTGAAAACGGAACTAGTAAGAACTCATCATCCCGCATTTACATACAAAAAACACGTTTATTTGGTGTAAAATTTTCACTAGGGTCTGTTTGTTCGTTTCAATTTTTTTGTCATCATTTTTCACTCTGTATTAAAAGGACTCATCCCTCTGAGGAAAACGTGACTTTCGTCTTTTTTTTTAATCCAATGAGACTCGCTATGTTTTTCTAGCTAAATATTTAAAACAGTTCGTTCTAAAACAGACAAAAAAACTTTTGACATCATCTGCACAAAATGAATTCAGTATTTTTGTTTGAATCTAGTGATTTCAGTAAATTGATATTCTGCATTAAAAATTTCAGTTATGCAGTTCAGATAATAACAGCCAATTTTCTACTTCTTTCAAATTCAATTTTAAGTTTAAATAAAAGACAGATTTTAACTTAATTTGAAGAGAAATATACACATTAAGTATGGATAAAAAAATTTATATAGAGAAGAAGTTTTAAAGCTTAATCAAAGAAGTTTAAAAGTTTAAAAGAAGTCTTCTGAAAAACAATAAAACCTGCAAAACTACTTTCAAGTGAAAATTTAAAAATGTTCATTATGGTCCTGAAATGCTAGGTAAACTCAGCAAGGGAACATCTTCACGTTTGGAGATGAAATTCACGTTTGGAGATGAATTTGGAGATTACCACGTCTGGTTTGGAAAATGAAAAGGCTTCTCAAGGTCACATGGTAAAGCGTCTTCAAACTCTAAAACAAATTTTAAATTAAACAGACATACAAATTTAACAGTAAAGCTTACTAAACAAATGCAACTACTTTTTCTTTTTAGTCACATGCAAAAATGTAAATATACAGACATTATGTACATACATAAAATTAGATGTATAGGCTATACAAGTTTTTCTCAAATCTTTTTGAAATCTGCTTATTATAAAGCAAAAGTAAACCTGAAACATTCAACGAACTTCATTAACATAGAACAAACAAAAACCGGAAATTCATAAAACAAAATTCATAACAAAGAACTAATAGCTGGATAACGTATTCAATAAAAAAAATATTGAATAAAAAAAATATAACCAAAAAAAAAACAATTTACAGCTTAACAATCACAAAAAAAATGACGCAACTAAAGGAAAAAAATACAAATCAATTGGGGGGTTTCTGCATTAGTTCCCAAACAATAAAATACAAAATATTATCTCCCAAAGTTTAACAGCTGAATTCAAACAACTTTATTCCTCTCTTACAAGTCTTATAGCTTGATATTTCCATCTGAAGTCCCAGGACTACCCCTGCTTTGGTGGTAATATATCGTTCATCATACCTGCACATGGGAAAGATAGACAGAAAAATTCTCTACGGGATGATTACTTGACTCACCAAACTTAAAAATAAAAGCTAGTAATTTGAATTTAAATACTTTTTGCAGCACAAAGAAGCCACTTTTATCACCCCTCAGATCTTAAGCATTAGATCCAAGAACATATGCAGTTAATTTGTTTTTCTTGGGACCACTTAATGAGATAGGAGAAAAAAAAGGGACCATTATTTTCTAGAGCAAAGTAGCTTTTCTTTTATTCTGTAAGAGAAAATTTAACCACACAACTTACCGTTTTTAATAAAAAGAATCCTGAGAAACCGTGATCAGATCAGCCATTTTCGGAATTCGTGGCAAGTCCATGAAAGATCTTAAAACGGAGTTAATGCAAATTATGAGAAGTATTATGTTATCATCAACACTTGGATGCGACACAGATTTTCATCAGGAATCCTAAATACAAAAGATGTAATGATTGATGACTAATGATAACTTTTAAACACTGCAAAGCATATCTTAATACAGTTGAAAACACAGGCTCAACTCCTTCAGCAGTCAGAGGCATTAGAAATCTTATAATCAATTTTAAGAAGAGGGTGCAAAAATTCAAAAACTGTCATTTTGATGTAAATATTTTTAAAGTGCAGTTGTTGATTTTAATTTACAATAATCTCTCATGGTAAAAAAGGAAAATACAACCTTCAACTTATTCTGTTAGCTGTTCTGGTTGTTAGCTGTATTATTTTAGTAAGTTTTTCACGCCAAAAACTATTAGGATAAAAATTTGGTTTTACTCCTGTAATAATTAAGGCTTCAAGAATGTGAAGTTAGATCTAAAATTAGATCCAAAAAGATATGTCATAGCATTGCATTTATCAATTTAAAAATTTATTAAAAATTAAGTAATTACCTTCTAAAGAAATTTAAAATTAAAATCTAAAGTGAAACTCAAGCAATTTAAAAATAACAAAAAAATAGTTTTTAGTCTTTTAATATCCACTAAAATTTAACAATATTTTTATAGGTAGCCTTACCATATAAGAATTTACATAAGAGACTGAAATATCCATCATTCTGCCAAGGCAAACTTGCTATAAATATAATTCCTTTGGAGGAGGCAAATCCCAGAATAATACATATTATTATATTAACTCATAAATTAATTTCTACCATGTTACTCTGCTTTCTGCACAACCGGGTCACAAGTTCGAAAAATGTAGTTAAGAGCCTTAGTTTTGGAAAAAAAGATTTACGTGAGTAACGCCATATTTATGAGCACATTTCAAGAGCATACCTCGTATTTGTCTCAGTAGTGATTGTATCATTTTTAGAGTTTCTGATGCAGGCGAAATTACAGTAGAAACGTAGATAAGTGTAAACATCGATTATTATCAGTCTTTTTGCAAAAGCCATTTTATGCAGTTTCATAATTCGTAGAAGACAAATGAATAACCAAAACAATGAAGAGCAAAGAAATATACAGTTAGAATACATGCAAAAACGACAATTATAAGTCAAAATTGAAAACGTAAATATATATATATATATATATATATATATATATATATATATATATATATATATATATATATATATATATATATATATATATATAGAGAACATCCTACAAAGGGAACATTTTAAAATTATGGAAACTACTTTCAAAATTTCTAATTGCTTGATTAAATCTTTTCTAAAAGAACCTCACTCCCCTCCCCCTCATGGTAAAAATAAATCCTGAATTATATATATATATATTTCTTTATGACATACCTCCACATCATATATATATATATATATATATATATATATATATATATATATATATATATATATATATATATATATATATATATATATATATATATATATATATATATATATATATATATATATATATATATATATATATATATATATATATCTTATATATGCTAGGCAGCACACCTCCTATAGAGAAAATTTTCTGCTAGTTTTGGGGTATAGAGTTACTCTTTACCCCAAACTAGCAGAAACTATTGGGCAGCACCCCTCCTATAGGCTAAAGAATAATTTCTGCTAGTTTTGGGGTATGTTGTTACTCTTTACTTTCATTATAATAGCATAAACCAGAAATATTCTTAAAAATCAAGAGGGATTAAATATCAATTTCCTAAATCCACCCTTCTCCATCCTTACAACTAATTATATATCAAACAGTTCGTGGCAACGAACTGTAATTAAGGAGCAACCCGGCTCAATAGTAACCAAACTCTAAAAAACAGAATTTTAAACCAATAGATACATCAAAAGAATCAGATTTTTATGCTGATTTCAAATATATGTTTCATCAACGTTTGTGCTACCCATGAAAATTTAAGCGCCTGTGAAAATTTGCATGATTTTCGAAAAAGGAGGAAACACCTCCTAAAAGATATAGAACCTTAATGAAAATCACACCATCAGATTCAGCGTATCAGAGAACCCAACTCTAAATGTTTCAAGCTCCTATCTGCAAAAATGTGGAATTTTTTATTTTTTGCCACAAGAAAGATCACGGATGCGTATTTATTTATTTTTTTTCAGAGGTGATCGTATCGACCCAGCGGTCCTAGAATATCGCGAGAGGGCTCATTCGAACGGAAATCAAAAGTTCTAGTGCCCTTTATAAGTGACCAATAAAAGGGGAGGGCAACTAGGCCCGCTCCCAAGCTCATTTTTTCCCAGAGTCACCCGATCAAAATTTTGAGATAGCCATTTTGTTCAGCATAGTCAAAATATAATAATTATGTCTTTTAGCATGAGTTAATCCCCCACAGTCCCTAGGGGAAGGGCTGAAAGTTATGAACTTTACCCAATGTTTACATATAGTATTGGTTATTGGGAAGTATACGGACGTTTTCAGACTGGATTTTTTCTGGTAGCGTGGGGGGGGGGGGTTTAAGCGGGAGGATCGGTACATGGACGAAGTTTTAATGGGGGATGGGACATTGCTATGAAGGAGGCCCCGGAGTTCCCAGGATTATTTGAAAAAACGATCAAAAATTAAATAAAAAAAAACAAACAAGTTTATCAACTGAAAGTAAGGAGCAACATCAAAATTTAAAACGAACAGAAATTATTACGTATATGATCTGGATTCACCCCTAGTCAATACCTCGCTCTTTACGCCAAAGATTTTTTAGTACTTTCATAAAAGCTATTTATTCTAATTAACGGCATTTGTGATGCCGTTTAAACAGCGAAGATTCTCCCTCTATACAAAGGGGGCACTCAAATGGATATATCAAACTGGAGGCCTATTTCTATTTTGCCAGTGTTTTCGAAAGTTTATGAAAAAGTTATCCATGGAAGACTTTATGATCACCTCACGAGCCTGCTAGCATTGTATGATGGCCAGTTTGGATTCCGGAAGGGCCATTCGACTTCGCATGCTGTACAACATCTTTTAGAAAATGTTAATTTAGCTTTGGAAAAGGGTGAATATTGTGTTAGTATTTTTATAGATTTTAAAAAAACGTTTGATACCGTTGATTTTAGTATTTTATTGGATAGATTAAGGGATTTGGGTGTAAAAGGGGGATGTTTGGATTGGTTTAGTTCGTATTTAAATGGTTGGTCAGTTAGGGTAAATCTAGGGGAGAAGTTTTCTAAGTTTTCTCTGTTTCTTGTGGAGTTCCCCAGGGTTCCGTCTTAGGATACCCCTGTTATATTTAGTGTATGTTGACAGTATGCGGTTTTATATTCCTTGTGCGTCTATGACATCTTTCGCCGACGATACAGCACTTGTTGTGGCAGCGAAGACTCTTGACAATTGGCCCAGAAGGCAAACAGAGCTCTGCAAGGGTTGAGTGAGTTTGTAGGCATTAGCTTACTTATCATTAACACGGCAAAGAGTAAATATATTCTGTTTAGTCGGACTAATGTATCTCCAAATCTTCCCAGTGAAATAGCAATAAATGGTGCTGTACTAAAGCGGGTTGAGGAAGTGCGTTACCTAGGATTCATTCTCGATCAGAACCTCAACTGGAGAAGAACGGTGATGTGGTTGCTTGTAAGGTAGCCCGTGGCCTTGGGATTTTAAGACGTTTTCAACATTTTTTGCCTTCACATATTTCAGTTCTTTTATACCATTCTTTGATTGCGCCGTACATAAATTATGGCTGTATGATTTGGGATAGTAATTTGACGTGCAATTTTAAACGAGTGCAGATTCAGCAAAATAAAGCAGTGAGATTAATTGGTAAGTATGATACAGGAGTTTTAAGTACAGAGTCGATTTTTAATAAACTTGGGCGTTTTTAATCAGGTCAGATTAGAGATTTTAAGATTATTATTTTTTTGTTTCATAGTTTGTATTGGTTATCGCCGGATGTTTTTAGTAATTTTTTTCGTTTTAACTCATTTTATCATGGATATGCTACGAGAAATGCTGGAGACCTGGTAAGTGAGCTAAGAAGTAGGGTTCGTTCTAGCCTTGTGGCAAGGCACTTGGGTCCGGTGGTCTGGAATACTTTTCCATACTCATTTTGGGAAGCGGAAAGTCTCCCGCAATTTAAAAAACGGTTAAAGAAGCATCTTCTTGAGGGCAGTTGGTGAGTGTGGGGCTGGAAGACAAGAGAGGACAAATTAAGTAATTTTGTTTTCTGTTCTGTTTGCAATATATTTTTTTTTTACTATTATTAGTTTTTTCATAACTTATTATTCAGTAATGATTATTATCTCTTTTTTTTATTGTTCTGGTTGCATACTGGTTGCGTTTTTCAAGAATAGATGTGCTTTATTTGTAACCGGTTGTCAACTCCGTAATATACGTATTCAAAATACATGAATATAGAAGTTCGTTACGTAAGTTAATTCATAAGTTACGTAATTGTGTACTGGTTGCGTTTTTCAAGAATATATGTGCTTTATTTGTAACCGATCGTCAAGCCGGCATGAATCATTTTTAGTAAAGTTGTTGAATCTTGATTAAGGGGTCATTTTTAAAGATTTGGAACACAATTCGAACTTTAGCATAAAAGAACGAGGTATTGACTAGGGGGCGAACTCCGTAATATACGTATTAAAAATACATGAATATAGAAGTTCGTTATGTAAGTTAATTCATAAGTTACGTATATTTATTACTAATAAAAACGTTCGTAAATAAAACTGAACAACTTTCGAGGAAGCTATTTAACCAAATAAAAGTAAAATTAATACACAAATTTTGTTTTAATTATGCATGTACGGTGAGCCAAAATCAAAACCTGCACTAATTTAAAAACGCTCAAAAATTAAATGAAAAAACAAGTTTTTTTTAACTGAAAGTAAGGAGCGACATTAAAACTTAAAACGAACAGAAATTATTCCGTATATGAAAGGGGCTGTCCCCTCCTCAACGCCTCGCTCTTTACGCTAAAGTTCAACTCTCTCTACCAACTCTTTTTTATATAAACAAAAAAAAACTTTAGTGTAAAGAGCGAGGTGCTGAGGAGGGGACAGCTCCTTTCATATACGGAATAATTTCTGTTCGTTTTAAGTTTTAACGTTGTTCCTTACTTTCAGTTGAAAAAAACTTGTTTTTTTTTTATTTAATGCGTTAAGAACCGAGTGGTGATGAGTCGTGGTGGTGTTGGATTCCTTTTAAAGAATGGGTTGTATTATAATGAAAGGGATGATCTTAGTATATGGATTGAAGGTAAGGTTGAAGTTTTTTCAATTGAAATTGATGGGAGAAAAAATATAATTAGTATGGTGTATAAGCCACCCAGTGCTCACCAGGAGGAATTTGTGGGAGGTACGAGTCAGCTGATTTCAAAGGTACACTGGAGCCAGTCATATTGTTATGGGTGATTTTAATTTTTAAAATTGAAGATAATTTTAAAAATAAAACAAAAAATTAATTTTGAAGGAAAAATTTTTCAGGGGAGGGAAAATACCTAGACCCAAAGTTTCTTTAAGTGACTCTTTTCTTCAAATTAATTTAATGCGAAACATACAAAGTTAACATTAAAAAGCAACAGGAAAACTTGAGAAGAATATACAATTTGGGATAGCCTATACATTTGACCATCAGAGGGGAGGGAAGGGATAGTAGATCAGAGTGGTTTTAGGAGCAAATTAAGTATTTTGGAATTATTTTTGTTAGTGTTCAGAATTATTTGATACTTCCCTTGGAGAGAGAAAGAACTAAACCAAAACCTTCAACTCTTTCTTCAAATTGAAATAATTGCAAAGAAGCAGTAACACAGCAAATCCCAAGGGAAGCAAATTACAAGCATAAATACATTTCAAGGTATACTTTTTGAAATTTTTTTATAGCCTTTTTTTAAGGTTGAAGTAGTGTCAACACAATGAAGAAACCTAAAAATGTTTTAAAGTAGTTTACACAACTTATTGTGTTTCTTTTAGCCAATGAATATATAATATACCAAAACAAAACACAAAAGAATGAAAATTATTACTTTATAATACCCAGAATATTTTTATTAATCAGATTATCAAGTTTTCTTCCATTACTATACATTTTTCAATATTACATTTTTATAAATCATGCACTCAATAGCTTGCAGACAAAAATTCAAAGCTAAGAGGATTCCAAATTTAATGTAGGAGCTAGAGGGTATGACAGTATTGATGAACCATGGAAATATTTGTTGCTAATGCAGAACTAACTTTTTTCAGGACGAAACATAGGCTCATACTAGTGTACAGTTCAGTGTCATCAGAAGAAAACACTATTAGATTCTAAAAACAACTTTGAAAAATATAAAGTATTTAATTGCATAATTCCTAAAAGAGCTCTGCTTGACTTTATTCCCGCACCATCCTAAGTTTACAGATCAAAACCCAATTTATGTACTACTTCAACCTTAAAGCCCGAAAATACTAACAAATATCACTACTAAGTGTTTAATATTGCTTAACCCCCTTACCCTTGCTAATGTGCAAATAGGTAGCCAATATGGGGGGGGGGGTGAGTAAAGTTTAAACTTACCTCTCATTTGCATCAGAAATAAACTTTACCCCCACCCCCCAGCGGGCCAATATATCGCCTTTCCTAATGGGGTATATACAGGGGTAAATTTATTTGCAGCAAAAGTGATTATTATATTTGGGAAGAGCATAAAAAAAGGCATCAAGTGGGATGTTTACTTTAGTTGTAAGTCAATAATATGAACAGTGAAAAATTAACCAAAAAAAATATGTTGTTCAAGGATGTCACCTTTTAAAGAGATAAAGGTCTATTCTAGACCTTTACCTATTTTGAAAAATTGGGCAAAGAAGGAGCAAAAATGTAAAGTTAAGGGAAGATTATATTTGAAATTTTAAGTAGGATGTTCAATAAAGATCAATCAGTTTTTGCAGTTAGTGTTTCCTTTGAAGTAGGCCAATCCTAAAGTAAGACTATTTGAAGCTATTTCTTATGCCTAGCCTTAACCTAACTTTAAAATTCTAATAATTGAATAGCATGTTGAAAACAAAACTAATAACTTCCAAGTCTATTCAAACAAGTTTTTACCTTTGTTTAGGGTTAACCTTTCAGCTCAGTTAATTGATTTAATTTTTAAGGGCTGGGCACATGCAGCTGACTTCGGGAACCGATTTTAGCATCAGTGAACAAAAAATAGCAGCAAGAAAAATTTATTGCGCAAGGTTTTCAAAGCAAAAATCATGAACGAACATTGACAACATAGATGTCTCAATATTTGCTTGACTGAGATCAGCTTAGTTCGTACCTCAGTAATGATGTCTTTTACCGCAGACATCGGTGCCTGACTGTTTATTTGAACCCCTATTTTTTGTGATGATCATGATGACATTCGGTGCCGAAAACTAGAAAATTTTTCAAGCTCAAATCGACGCCTATTTCTTTTAAAATCGGCACTGATTTGGAAATCAGTTCCCGAAATCAGCTACATGTGCCTAGCTTTTTAATGTAGATTATTTTTATAGATGTATAGTGCCATCTATGTTATATGATTATTTATGTGTGCAAGTTATACAGAGCAACCTTTTAAAACTACTTTGAACAAATTTTTAATTTGGAATTTTTAAAAGTTTTTTTGCAAAGTAAGTTTCTTTTTCTATTGCTTAATCCATAAATAAATTAATGGTAAAATCATCAGTTGGTTTTCTAGTAACATTAAATAAAAAAAAACAAGTGTTTTCAACTGAAAGTAAGGAGGAACATTAAAACTTAAAACGAACAGAAGTTATTACGTATACTGGGGGGGGGGGGTTGTCCCCTCTTCAATATCTCACTCTTAACACTAAAGTTTGACTTTTTTTTTCAAGTATTTAAGAATAACTCCTGAAACACGGGCCGTTTAATTAGAATAATAAGCATTTTTAAAGGTTCTAAAAAAAGAAGTTGCGTAAAGAGTGAGGTATGGATGAGGGGACAATACCACTCATATACGTGATAATTTCTGTTCGTTTCAATTTTTAATGTTGCTCCATACTTTCAGTTGAAAAAACTTTTTTTTATTTAATTACTGATTTTTTTTTTATAACAAAGCGAAATACAGTTTCACCATCATAGATAATTCCCTTCCCCCAGGAAAAGTTCCTCCATGGAAAGATACCCCCTCCCCTGCCCGCCAGAAAAATCCCCCCGAAAAATATCTGTAGACTTCACAATAGCGTACCTACCCTATATGTAAAAAATGGAAAAAAGTTCATAGCTTGCAGCCCTTACTCCGGGGGCTGAGGAGAGTCAATTATCCTTAAAGACATAGTTACTAGCTCTTTCGACTATGCAAAACAAAATGGCTATCTCAAAATTTCTATCGGACAACATTAGGAAAAAAGGGGTGCGGGAGGCGGGCTAGCTGCCCTCCAATATTTTTGGTAGCTTAAAAGGAGCACTAGAACTTAAAAGTTTCCAATTAAACGAGCCTGTTTTCGATCTTCTAGGATCACAGTTTCGATACAATCAATCCTCGGGAAAAAAACAAGCAAATAAACAGGCATCCACAATCTTGCTTCCAGCAAAAAATTCAAAATGCCGAATTTCGTATATAGGAGCTTAACACCACTATATTAGGGTCCTTGGATATGCTAAATCTGATGGTGTGATTTCCATTTAGATTAATTTATGTTTTAAGGGTGTTTTCCCCTTTTTCTAGCAGTGTTGCCATTTTCAACCACTCAATCCAAGTATTTAAGCCAAAACCTTGTTTTTAGGCTACCCACATTCAACACGGAGTTCTACACAGACTGTACAGTTAATAGTTCTGTTTTCAGGCACCGGGTTTGAAATGTGTTTTGGAGCGGGTTCAACAAATATCATTTTCAGGTTTTTGTGTTCAACAAAGCAAAACTTTAAAGCATTTACATCTTACAGGTTCCAAGTGTGTTAGACACGGGTTCTTCAAAATTGTAAAGTGCTAGAATAGCATTGTTGAACATGAGTTCTGAGAAGAAATTACTGTGTTGAAAACGGCACTCAAAACAATAATCTGCCAAACCAGTATCAAACTCCATGATGGATGTGGGTTACCTAAAAACAAGGCTTTTTGTTTTGAGTACTGTGTTCAACAGGCGAATATTTCGTCCAAACCCGTGTTCAACCATGATATTCTGGCACGTTATAATTTTGAGGAATCCGTGTCCAACACGCTTGGAACCCGTAAGATGAAAACCCTTTAAAGTTTTGCCGGGATGAACACAGAGAGCCTGAAAACGAGTTTTGTCAAATACCTGAAAACCCGACTAAAAACGTCGGTTTCGTAAACAAGGTTGCCACTCCGACGATATTAATGATACTCCTCAGGGTCTCTGAAAAAAACTACCACGGCATAAAAAGTGCTACTACTACTTACAACTTACCACAGCATCAAGCCACCTGAGGTCAAAACCGCTATGCTAGTTCCTCCTCCATCCCAATCTGTTTAAAGCCTCTCTCTTTACACCCTCACAGGAAGTTCCAATTTTCCTTAAATCTTTCTTTATGACATCTTCCTACCCCAATTGTGGACGACCTGCCTTTTGTTTAGGCCTAGCCGGTAGGCCGAAAAGGACACTCTTTGGAAGCCTGTCACCCTTCATCTGCAGAACATGGCCGCTCAACCTTTCTGTCTACCTAACCAAACTACTAACTCCCAAAAAATTTGCACGTGTTATTTGAGCACCAAAGTTTCCCTTTGGCCTAAATATAAATCAAAGGTATTTTTTTTACTTCTCTATAGCTAGTTCTTCTTATCTGACTTCTAATATATACGAAAAAGGCATCTTATATGGGATGCAACAACAAATCCCGTCATCTCTGATGTTCATTTTAAACGGCTCTGGATGACCCTATGTGGTAATACCACGTTTAGACTATCCATTTTCTAGACAAATGGGACGGAACTAGCCAAAAAGTGCAATTCTTTTTTAAATATATGTGCACAAGCTTATCGGTTAACCCTACCAAAGCTTCCTGTTTTTTCTTCTATATTTCAGCATGCATCCTTCAGACAATTTGCCCTTTTTTGTTGGAACCCCACTAAAAAACTGTTTTATTTTTACTTATTGTCTCTTTTTTGGCACTTTTTCTAAAAATAAATCAAAACTACTGTGGTAAATCCTTCTAATTAAGTCAATTTGGAATTTAGTAAAAATATATTAAGACGCAAATACAAAGTTTCGAAATACCACATATATATCAAAGAGACATTCTCGAACAAAATAAAATTTTGTTTTTATTCGAGAATGTCTCTTTGATTTCTAGGGATCGGGGTTTAAAGCAAAATTTTCATGAAATTCTTGAAATAAAGAAAATCTTATTCAAGAATATTGCTTTGAATAGTGATACAGGTGAATATGGGCTGGACTCTATCTATGATAATTTATTAAAATCTGAGAGAGTAAAGTTCGATTCACCCAATGTAGTTGACCTTTGTCCAAATGTTATATCATTGAACGCTAATGAACCGAATCCAAGAAGGTCAAAGAGAATAGCTTCCGCCTTTGCTTTGAAAAGAATTAGAGATTCAAACAATATGTAATGTTATTTGATTTAGTATATAAACTTTTGATTTAAATTGTTTTATTTTAGTTTTACTACTGATGACGGTCACTGTATATGTAACCGAAATATCTGGTATTTTTGTGAATTTCTATCACTGTTATAAAAAACACTGTCTATTAAAAGGATTTTATCCCTATTTGAACTTTTATTTATCGTCATGGAAAGGCAGTGTGGTCTCCGAAATTAAATTGCAGTTGGAAGGTTAAAAAGGAGAAATTGCGTATATCCTAAATTGGAAGTCGCAACTGACTTTCGTTTGTGGGCTTGGGGGACAAAAAGCACAGAAAACCTAATTAGGACGTTCAAGAAATTCAAAAATTTGGAATTTTATGGTTGTCAAGCCTAAAGTTCCCCACTTCCTGTGTTTGTCCCTAAACAAATCCAAGCCTATTTATCTTTTTCTAAGGGGACTGCTCTGTTTTTTTGGGCCCTTTTGAACTAAATACTATTCTAACTAAATGTTAATTCCTTTCCATTAAAAAAAATAGTGTAAACTTAGAATTGGGCTATTGAGAAGGAAACATGTTAAGAAAACCATTTTTACTTCCAAATATGCAGAAAAATTGTGGTTAACACATTTTGAATACGCTTCAACATTTACCCCCCCCCCCACCTCTGATGTGCAAATTAATTACAATATAAATACATATTTTTATGTATTTAAAATGTAGAAAGTACAAATGATATTCTGTAGTAAAGTACGTAATTTGTGTATTATGTACTTTACTACAGTACTATGTATAATGTAAATATAAATTATGTATATATACATAATCTACTATAATTTGCATTAAAGTGCAATGTATATTCTGACTTTAGAAAGCATAGGGTTTTAGAACCCTACTCATATTAATTTCTGCTCGTTTTGAGTTTGACTCTATTATTTATTTTAATTTCAGTTTGTTTTGTGTTTTATTTATTTATTGATACTGATTTGTGGTAGTTGTAAGCTTGGTAGATTATTTTATTCTTTTTTTTTCATTTTTGGTTTAATGGAGTTCTTTACTATTTTGAAAAACTTATTTTGTGCAAAGAGTTTTTTTTCAATCAACTTAATAAAAGAAGCCATTCGTTCAATGAAGAACCACAAATCTTCTGGTAAAGACGATCCGCCTCCTGAACTATATGAAGCTGCTGACGAGATTGTTGCTGCTCAACTCAAACCACTGATTGATCAAATCTGGACCGAAAAAATTACTCAAAGAACTGGAAAGTTTCATTCCTTGTTCCTTTCATCAGAAAGGGTGACAAATCAGAATTCAAAATTACTATAGAATCGCTCTCATTGATATTGCGGTAAAGTTGTTTGCCATTCCTCTCCTCAATATATTTAAACAGGCCCGAAAAGAGAGAATCAGAATAGAACAAGCTGGCATTTAAACCGAAGTTTCTGGTACCAAGCAAATTTTTAGTAAAACAGGAATAAAACAAGGCAACGTCCTATCCCCCATCGTTTTTAATTATGTAATTGACTGGATTATAGAGAGAGTTGTCACCACAGATGAAGGAGTGATGCTTAGAAAAGGTGTTCAGGTCACTGACATAGATTATGCGGATGATGTTGCTGTCACTGAGGATGATCTACTAAAAGCTCAGATGATGATTGACAAAGTTTCATACTACTATGCAATAGTTGGATTAAAAATTAACCCAACAAAGACCAAAGTGACGTGTACCAATTCCTAGGATTCCCTCTTAAATATTATTAATGAATTTTTTTTTTATTATATTAGATCTTAAAATTAGTTATTTCAATGCAACAAAATAACAAAAATGAAACCTAAAAAGATCAAATAGTATACCATGGTGTAAATCAAACCATAAGTGAAGGAGAGGTAATATTATAACAAATATCAGGAATTATTGTAACTAAAAGAGGAAGAGCTAAAAAAAAAAATGCACATCATATGTTGAAGTTAAATTTTGACGACGAAAGTCAAACTTTCCTCAGGTCTTACAAATAACAGTTCAAATAGGGAAAAATCTTTTTTTATAGACAATGATAAACAAAAAAAAATTCTGGATATTTCAGTTGCACAAAGTGACACTGCCATCAGCATAAACATATATATATATATATATATATATATATATATATATATATATATATATATATATATATATATATATATATATATATATATATATATATATATATATATATATATATATATATTCACAAATACAGTGACAGCCTGTGCAGAAGGGAGCAGGAACAAACACAATAGCCACATTGGTACCGGCCAGACATTGATCCTTAAACTGCTGGGGAAAGGCGATTTAGGTACTGGCACTTCCCACAGGTTTCGTTAACTGTTTCATAGCACATATCAGTAGTCGAATATATAATTGATTGTTTCACTGCCTGACATTTCATTCTGTACCATCATGGCATCAGAGAAACTTGTCTTGAATACAGTTCTGAACTATCCATTTCGAGCATGGAAGGCTGGGAACACAGATGCAGATGTAGTCAAAGTAGAATGCTGATTTTTGCTGGTGATCAAATTGCTAAAGCCAAGTGGTTAATCTGGTCTGAAGCAAAAATGTTGGTCAGACCAAACTGACAGACAGAAGGTTTCACACTTTTACAGACATCCTTAAAGCGCTTAAGTGATAAGAATTCGGTGCCACTGCCAAAGATTGTCATTTTCCAGTCAGATTAGGTTCCCATTGTTCCGGGTGAAGCAAGGGTAACACTGACGAGGAAGGTAAATGAACTCTGTCTTGAGTTCAAGAGTTTTGTTTCCTCATTCAGTCAGTCAAGTTCGTCTCCATCCACACCGGGCACTAAGAACATTGCAAAAGTAGGTGCTAAACTCTCGTACACAGTTGTCCTCAATCTCCCAAAAACCTCCAATAATCCGGCTGCTTGCAAGCGTTTTGTCAGTAGTGTTTGCCTGAACCAAATGAACTTTATAAAACCAAGGATGGCTGGAAGCAGATAGTAAGATCCAAATCGTCTGCAAGAACCATCCTTGAGATTGTGAAACCAAATGCTCTCAACGTATCTGCAAAACTAAAAGAGTGACTCTTCATTGCAGTTCTCAAGCGTGTCCCACCTAGTATGACAGAGCAGGACATCAAAAGGCTTGTTCCTACTGCCACTAAAGTTGCTGAAATCGGCAGTCATGAAGTTATTACGTTGATAGTAAAAATGATCTAGATCAGTTTCTGAGCAACTCATTCAGAGTTGGTTATGAAAAGCTGCCTGCTGAACAGTTTAAATTTATGTCCGAATGCTGCTACTCCTGCCACTGTGTTAGGGACTTGAAATTAGAGAACTGGCACTAGCAAAATTCCAAGGTTATCCAAAATGGCTCATTAGAATCATGGACATAGTTTAAAGGATGAATGGAACAAACTTCTTTGTTTTTGGTTACAGCTTGCACAAAGTTATTATGGTTCAATAATCTCAGCTCGAATCATACCAAGAAAACTTTGGCAAAGCTTTAAAGAAAAAAAACCAAAGGAGTAGCAAGTGCATTCAGTGAAGTTACTACTTTTCCAGATATCTACTTAGGAAAGTTAAACTTGGATCGGGCTTCTCTTGCCTCTGTTGTGGATAGCACACAAAAAGAGCTAGAACATCTCCAAAGTGGTTTGCGCAATGAAATTGAAAAAAAGTCAGTAATAAGTTGAGCACAGTTCCTCCTATGGGGCTGAACTCTGCTGTTGCAGAAGACATAGTTTCCAAAATTCATGATGCCAAGTTCAGCTCTTCAAAAAATGTTATCTGGGCTCAAAAACGAAATTGGATCCCTGGAGGAGACAATTGAAGTGATTGAACTGAAAATCGATGATATAGACCAAAAAACGAGATTTGATAGGCTTATTTTCAGTGGTTTAAAGCTAACTCAAGGAGTCAGCATTGAGATGGCAGTAAAAGATATTATCAAAGACAAAATGGGACTACCAGATATTGCAAATTCACACATACTGACCATTTGTCAGTTCCATCTTTTATTCAGTTCGGACAGTTCTAACATGTCTCCCATTAGCGTTATATTTCGTAGCCAGGAGGTTGAAAAATCCATTTTTCTAGCTAAATCAAACCTAGCAAAAACAGGTATATCTGTGTCGAAGTACTTAACAAGAAAGAGGATACAGTTGCTTGATTTGGCTCGCAATAAACTCGGTTCAAAGAACACAAGGTCCATAGAAGGAAAGATTTTTGTTAATTAGGGTCCAAACACAAGAAAAATCTGAAGTGCTAATGATATTATCAGTCAAGGACCCTCAGCTTAATGTTTGAATTTATTTGGGTATTTTTGTTTAGGTTTTTCATTTTCTTTTCTCTCGTCTTTATATCCTTTTCTGCCTTCATGTACATTTCGCTTCTTGTTCTTGTTTTCCTCTTTATACTTTTTCTTCTTACTCCTTACTGTGTATGGCAAGTTAATGTTAGGGCCTCATGATTGTTTAAAAAATTATGAAGAAAATAGGCTAGTTCTGGATGATGTTCATTTGACAACAATATAGGCTATTTCATTTGATGGATCTGAATGGAAAGATGGACTAGCAATATGTCAAAAGACAGTGCATATGTTGAACTTGGGAGTCTTTCTCAATGGGATTCTAGTAAGGGTAATTCTTTACTTTTTTGGAACTGTCAAGGGTTTTGATTAGCCAAATGCTCTCTTATGTTGCCAATGTACAATCTTAAATCCCAACCTTTGTTTGTAGGCCTTTGTGAAACTTTGTTAAAAGATGCAAATGTGAATGTAATGGATTTTTCTGTTCAGGGTATAAAGTTGAATATAATTGTTGCTCTCTTATGCAGAGAGGAGGACTAGCAACTTTGACTAGAAGTGATGTGGATTTTAATGTAAGAGATGACTTGAAAATAAAGTTGAAACTCTGTTTATTGAAACAAGGTCGTCAAGCTTGGAAATTTTTTTTAAGGGAATAGTATATAAAGTACCATCACAAACAGATAATGATATCATAGAAGTTTTTGAAAGTGTTACAAGAGAAAATAAAAAGAGAGTTTTTGTCTTATTTATACCCTTTAGTATTGATTTCCCATGAGAATAATGCAGTCTTTGGCAACTCTAATAGATAATATTTTTGTTGATGGTCAATTATTAAAAGATTGTTTGGCTGACGTTCTTATTAATGATGGATCAGACCACTTTATGTTGATTGGTAAACTTGACATTTTAAATATCACACCACCAAAGAAAAAGCTTAAATATTGAGATTTATCAGAAAATAGTTTAAGACAACTAGCTGAAAATGTAGACTATGTTGATTTTTTGGATGTTTTTAAAAGTATGTGTGCAAATGAGGCTTGTAATTTGTTTCTGGATACATTTCTTATGGAGTTTGATAAGTGTTGTCCAATTAAACAGGTAAGAAAGAAAAAAAAATCCCTGGAAGGAATTGATGACAACTGCTATTCTTGCTTCTGTAAAAATGAAGAATAATTTTTATAAAGAGTATCTAAAAGATCATGCAAATCAGGAACTCTAGATTTTCAAAAAATACCAAAATTGACTGAATAAGATAAAAATGTATGCTGAAAAATCATATTATGAAAGGAAATTTTATCAAATTAAAGGAAATATGAAGAAGAACGGGACAAAAATTAATGAAGTACTGGGCCATAAAAAAGAAAAGGAAAAAATAAAAAGGTAACTTTTGGTGATGAAATTGTTAATGATTTGAAAGAAATTGTGGAAAATTTATGCAAGTAATTTTCAGAGGAAGGATCAAAACTGTGCCATAAAGCTACTAAAAGATCATTAAGCCCCCCTGTCCCCAAACTTCCACCTTGAAATGTCAAGCCACATCTACATTCAGCATTTTCTGGAAAACTGGGGCAGAAATCTGGGATGCATGTAGCATTCTACTCTGGTAAAAATCACAACAAATTCAAAAATCAAAATCAAGGTAAAAATTAAATTGGTCAATATCTACCAAATCATAATATTGAGTTAGAAATAAAGTGAATACACCATTCGATGCCTTTTTTCATGCTGATTACTAATATAATAAGCATTTATTTCGTAAATTAATTTCCGCCCCCACCCCTTATATTCGCTATACCTAACCTAACCTAACCCTGAATGGGCATATATAGGGGGGGGGGCTGAAATTCATTTCTGATGGAAATGCTTATTAGGCCTATATTTGTAATCAGCATAAAAAAGGCATCCAATGGTGTATTCACTTTAGTCCTAACTCAATAATATGATTTGGTAGATATTGACCATTAAATTCAGCATTCCAAATATATCACTACTGCAAATAATGATATATAGCAGATTCCCTCCTAATGTGATGGGATATATGGAATTTTCCATCATAGCCTAGGTGCCAAGCATAACCCAGGAAGACGCTTTGAAATACAGAATATAGCCTAGCCTATTGGTAAATTTTACCTGAGAGCCTTTTGATATTCTTGACAAATAGTTGAGAAAGATAGATTGTTATAAATTTAGAGTTGGTAGTGTTGACAAGGAGACATGTTAAGAAAACAATTCTTACTTTAAAATATGTATAATGATCCTAGTTAACATATTATCCGAGGGGAGAACCTTTATCATCGAGTCTTTCCTCTAAAAAACCTTATTTTTACCTGTAAAAAGAAAAAATTAAAATATTCTCCATTCTACCTAATTCTTTTGAAAACGCCGCTATAAGTTGCCAAATAAGTTATTCTATAGATAGCGTTCTTATTCCGTTTTTTTTTTTAATGAGCAGCGGCAAAAATACAAAATATGAGCCTGTAACGGCTGGAATGAACTATCTGTAAAAACAATTTATTATAGAGGAAATTTAATTTTAGCATGGGGTTTATTGTAAACTTTTTCTTTTAAGTTGGAAAAAGAAGGATTTTTAGAGGAAAGACTTGATGATAAAGGTTCTCCCCTCGGATAATATGCTAACTAGGATCAATATACATATTTTAAAGCAAGAATTGTTTTCTTAACATGTCTCCTTGTCAACAGAAGCAACTCTAAATTTATACCGATAGGCTAAATGAAACTAAAGAATGAAGTAAAGGCTTAATAGCAATCATCTGGGAGTATTTTGATAAATTTATAGGCCTACTTTTTCACACAGTTTAGCCAGGAAAAATGATCACACCACTTGATGTCTTTTTCATGTTCCTTTCCAATATAGTGATTAGTTCCGTTTTGAGTCATTGATGGGGACCAAAACAACACATTATAGGCCTGCTTCTAGGGTGAATTTGTAGCCTCGAGTAGTTCATAACATAATTTATATTTTCCTTATTCTTAACATTGTTAAATGTTAGTAGGGTAAAATTCTGCTTTAGCTACTTTTGGCTATCTTAGAAAGGGTTTAGGTTAGGAAAATGACACTTTCAGGGATTGGTCTACAGGCTAAAGTATGGGTAAATATTTACCAAATCATATTATTGAGTAACAACTAAAGTGAATATACCATTCAATGCCTTTTTTTATGCTGATTACAAATATAATAATTATTACCTTAAATTACCTTAAATCACAGCTTGGAGTGAAATAAGGACTTTCGATCTTGTTGAATCACTCCTTGTGATGACTGTTGTAGTTGGTTAAGTTCTGGTGGAAGATTCTGGTGCTTCCCAGTCAAACTTCCACGGTGTATTTTTCCACTCAGCATCCAGATGGCGTTTGAAAGCATCTGTTGATTCAGCAGCAACAGTGTCCTCCTTGAGGTTATTCCAGAGGTTCTCGATCCGATTCGAGAAGAAATTGCATCTTGCTCCAGTTTCTATCAGAATAGAATCTTAGCCCCCCCCCCCTAACCAAACCTAACCCCCACTCCCCGAAAGTGAGAATATATATCCTGAAGGGACATATATAGGGGGGGGGGCTAAAATTCGTTTCCGATAGAAATGATTATTGCATTCATAATCAGCATAAAAAAAGGCATCAAATGGTATATTCACTTTATTTGTAATTCAATAATATGATTTGGTAAATATTTACCAAACTATGTCCTAGGGAGGTATTTAGAAGTATCCTCCTCCACTCTTTCTTCGTCTAGATAGTCCTGACCTTCAATAACCTTTAAAAACCTGTGTGCTATAAAAGTGAAACCTTGCAAAACAGATCTTCTGCTTAAATGAATTGCAACAAAATTGTTTTCAGCCTCACAGCTTTGCTTAATCCCAATTTCGAAAGTTTTAAAGATAGGCAAATACATTTTCTAAATTTTGAAAAAAAAACATTGATATGGCTTAAAATTCTACTCAAATAAAAGGAATCGCATTTTCAGAACTAAAGCCAGAGAAAAAGAAACTGATAACTGAAAATTAAGGTAAAATGTTATTGTGTAAAAAATTCAATAGGTATAGACCTGTTGTGTAGGCAAATTTCATGACCGTCTAAAGGGAGAAGGAGTGGAGGTAGGTACTTCAAAATACCTTCCCCGGGACAAACTTTAGCCTGTAGACCCATCCTTGAAAGTTTAATTTTCCTAACCTAACTGCTTTTCAAGATAGCCAAAAGAAGCTAAAGTAGAATTTTACCTCTAGGCTCTATTTGAACAAATGACAAAGAACAGAATAAATGTGTTTTCATTCCTTTCATTGTCTGTGTCAACAGATAAACCATTACTTTCTAACCTTTAGTGGGTCTAAAATAAGTTTTTTTTGGCAAATTCAATGTTTAATATTTATATCACCTTTTTTTGCAACTTAATAGTGGTAAAAAAGGTAGATTGGAGGTTTATTCCTCCTGTCTGTTTAGAGAAAACAGATGCAAAATTAAAGTTTTGTTCATTTCTACCTTACATAAATGGTATATGTACCTTCATTTATCTGTGTTGTTTATTTTCTGCAGGAATGTTTTTGTCTCATTTTTAGGATGATGCACCTTGTTTAAAAAATGACTTATGCTAGAAGTTCATTTTTAGGATTTTGACGTACCCCAGGATCCCTGGTTCCAAAGGTATGATTGAATTTCTTGAAGCTAGAAGACTTTCTCCTTAAAAACTTGTAATTGAATTTTTTTCATTACTTTCTAACCTTTAGTGGGTCTAAAAGAAGTTTTTTTTTTGGCAAATTCAATGTTTAATATTTATATCAAATTTTTTTGCAACTTAATAGTGGTAAAAAAGGTAGGATTGTCAAAATTTTTATTGACAACAATATATTTTCCCCATTGCTAAGTGCAGTAGAAAGGAAAGCCACTGGCAAGGACCCCCAAAAATTATTTAACGTTATTTTAAAAGGCTTTACTGCCCAAAAAGCTGGTATAACTGGAGAAAGGGCTTCTCAGAACTTAATGATTTTAAAAGATGTGATTGCATTTTCCACAAACTTGTGAGTTATATACACAATAACACACAAAAATGCACACATGTTTTATGCAGAAGGGTAACATGGCATAAAAATCTATTTAATACTAATTAAACTACAGTGAGTATATATAATTCTTTCCTTAAGGACCAATGAAGATGTAATGCTCTTTGGAAACTGAAGAAACCGGGGACAATTAAAAGCCAGTGAAAAAATTGAATAATTATAAGTCTAAATGGCATTTCACAATTTCATTTTACGTAAAGCACTCTTAAAGGCTAATCGCTTTCCAGTTTGATTATTATTGGAGATTCTATTTGATTGCACAATATAATTTTGTGGATGTATGTAAAAATGATCAGAATTAATGATTTCATCATAAATGGGACTTAAAAAAGTTTCTCCAGTGTCTCTATTGAGAGCTACCTTTTGGTGAATGTGCTTTTTTATTTCAACTGCCTCCCAAAAAAATTGCGTCAGACTTTTAACAAGGGCAACAATGGAGGTTTCATCAAATAACATGAAATGGTGTGGACTTCCATACATATGTTGCCCCAAGACGGAATCAAAAACTTCAGGCCTTTGGCGTAACCTCATGGCCTTGTCGATTCAGAACCTATGTTCAGATAACCTCTCCCCCAATTGCTGTTGGGTTCTATCAACATAAAAACAGCCTCAAGAACAAGGATTTCTATAAACACCACTACCCAGAATGGGGCTGGTTTTATCTTTGACGTTGTTGAAAAAATTTGGTATAATAATTGAATTCTTAAAAGCAACATTAAGTTTATGTTTTTTAAGGATTCTTTTCAATTTGTCACTCAATTTTGGAATGTAGCGTAGAACAGTGAAAAGTTTCTTATCATCCACCAATGTTACTCTGTACTCTGTTACTTTTTATTCAGTTACCCTTTCACCGTTACGAAGAAAGGGTCGTCCAATTTTAGCTTTGTGTTTTTATTTTAAGGTTTGGTTTTTGTATTTTTATCAGTTTTATTCTGCACTGAGGGCGGTCAAGCGGAGGTCTTGACCGAAATATTTCCATAATTTTTCAATTTTTTCACTGGCTGTTAATTGTCCTCATTTTCTCCCTTTCTTCAAGATTTTATGTTTTAAATTTTGTTTCCCGAACAAAATCCTGAAAATGATTTATCATTCTATTTTTCATCCCCATCTGTCTTACGGGTGCTCCATATGGGGAAGTAACTTCATTTCTTGTTGTAAAAGAGTTCAAATCATCAGAAATAAAGTAGTTCTAATTATATCACCTGTTCATCATACAGATGATATCAGTCTTCATTTCAAATTTACCAAGATATTTGATGTATCCAAGACTCGAGATTCCCAGATTGCAAATTTTTGTTTCAAGTTTTTAAATAACCTCCTTCCATCTTCATTTCAAAATCTGTTTACATTAAATCAAGATTTGCACACTTACGACACACGACATTCTTGTGACATAGTCCAAGAAGCACCCTCTACGAAAAGAGCTTCTTTTTTAATTAGATTTTTTGCACCGTTTATTCAGAATTCACTCCCCTTAGACACCCGGAATTCAAACAATCTTATATCCTTTAAGCGAGCAGCGAAGGGTCAAAACAGAAAAAGTGTCTAGTGCTGTCCTCCTTCAGGTTTTTTTTTTCTCTCCATTTTTATTTTCTCTTTTTTCTCGTTCCCAATTGCCTTCTCTTTCTGCTTCTTTTTTACCTTTAAAGTTAAAAACATAGGTTGATTTATTTAATGGTTTACTTTTCTCTTCTTTTTTCTTCTTGATACATTCAGTTAATTTGTTGTTTCTGTTTATTTTTAACTAATTTTAGTTAATGTCCTGCCCTAGCCAAGCATATTTTTATGTGCTTTCCTTGCAGGAATGTTTTTTAAGTTATGAATTTTGATTTTTGAATAAAGATAACTGAAAACTGAAACTCTGTTTTGGATGTGGGTGGCCTGAAAACAAGGCTCGTGGTTTTGAGTGCCGTGTTCAACAGGTGAATGTCTCCTCCGAACCCATGATCAACCTTGCTATTCTGGCGCGTTATAATTTTGAGGAATCCATGTCTAACACGCATGGAACCTGTTCGATGAAAACCGTTTATAGTTTTGCTGGGTTGAACACGGAGAGCCTGGAAACAAATTTTGTCTAATACCTGAAAACACAACTAAAATGTTGGCTGTGTAAACAAGGAAGCCACTGCAATGGTATTAATGGTACTCCTCAGGGTTTTTGGAAGGTACTACCATGGCATACACAGTACTTCTACTAATAACAACTCACCACAACATCAAGCCGCCCACCCCAAATGGTATCCTTATGACATCCTCCCACCCCAACCATGAACGACCTGCTTTCTGTTTAGCTCTAGCCGGTTGTCCTAAAAGGACAACCTTCAGAAATCCGTCATCATTAATTCGCAGATCATGCCCAAGCCATCTCTACCTTTCTCTCTACCTTCCGAAAGTACTGCCTCCCAAAAAATTTGACACATGTTATTTGAGCCCCAAAGTTTTCCTTTGGCCTAAATGTTAGTCAGATGTATTTTTTTTCCATAATTAGTTCGTCTCCACTGACTTCTAGTATGTGAGAAAAAGGCATCTTGTATGGGATGCAACTATAAAAAAATTGCCTCGTCTCTGAATGTTCATTTTCAACGGTTTATGATCATCTAGTATGGTAATAGTACTTTCAAACTATTCATTTTCTTGACAAATGGGATGGAAAACTGGAACTAGTCAAAAAGTGCATTTTTTTCGAAATATATGTGCACGAGTTTATCGGTTACCCCTACCAAAGCTTCCTGTTTTTCTTCTATTGTTAAGCATGCACCCTTCAGACAATTTGTCATTTGATAATAATTTGTAGGGTACTAATTTCCTATATGATTTTTAATTTGCAGTTGGAAGGTTAAATAGGGAGAAATTGTGCATACCGTAAATTAGAAGTTACAAATGACTTTTGTTTGTGGGATAGGGCGACAAAAATCTCAGATAATCTTATTAGAAAGTTCAAAAAATCCAAAAGTTCAGAATTTTAGGGTTGTCGAGCCCAAAGTTACCCACTTCCTTTGTTCGTCCCAAAACTGATAAAAATATGAAAACCAAACCTTAAAATAAAAACACAAAGCTAAAATTGGACGACCCTTTCTTAGTAACGGTGAAAGCGTAACTGAATAAAAATTATGGGTCCTTTTGAACTAAACACTATTTTAACTAAACTTTAATTCCTTTCCATTAGAAAAATGGTGTAAACTTAAAATTAGGGCTATTGAGAAGGAAACATGTTAAGAAAACCATTCTTACTTCAAAATATGCCGAAAAATTATGGTTAACACATTTGAATATGCTTCAACCAAATTTACCTCCGCCCTCTAATGTGCAAATAAATGGCCCAAAGTACATAATTACCTTGTTTTTCTTTGTTTCTTGGTTTCATCAGTGTTGATTCAACAGACGGAAAATCAGTTTGAAATAAGAGTGACGCGGGACAAAATGCATGTGAATATATACTTTTGGCTATATATTTGCACATTAGGCAGGTGTTGGAAAAAAGTTAAAGAACATTCACATTGTGAAAACTATAAATATTCTGCACATTATGAACAAGAATTGTATTCGTAACGTATTTTCTTCTTAATATTCCCAGTTCCATCCTTAAAAAAATAAATTACAATCTATTGGTTTTCAAGAACACTTCCGGTTTAATTAATTCCCGGAACCATCTCCCAATTAATACCTGAAAATGGTGTTTAACAACAAAATAAAGAGAGGGTAGGGAACAAAATATACCTTTCAAGTTTTAGGAGAGGGATAAATTTGCCGTTTTAATTTTTTCATTGAATACACAAAAAGGAGTTTTCAATAAAAGTATCCCTACAAATATTTTTTTATTTTGATTTTGCAAAATAATTTTTCTTTTCTATTGCTTATTCCATGAATAAAGTAATGGTGAAATCCTCAGTCAGTATGGTTGTAATATTTTAATTGTTGAGTTGGTCTTTACTCCGTTGTCGAGTGCGTACGTGACCTCAAGAAACAACAGTACAAAATGTACGATTGGACCAATGAACAAATCAAAACAAGATGCAATCTTTACTTAACCCTTTTTCTTGTGATATCCTTTGGATCAATCTCAGGAGGATTTTCCATCCTTTATGATTTCCTTAAAGAAGTTTTTGTCACTTTCTATTCTGAGTCTCATTTTGAAAAAGAAAGTGCAAGACACATCCTTTCTTTTTAGGCACAACGATATCCACGTTGCTAAATTCTAACAATTTTTCCTGAAATTTTGAATTTTCTATACGGACATAAAATAAATTTTAAATCAAAATTTTATAGGCAAATTAAAAAATTAATAATTAGATTATATTTATTATATATTTATTATATATTTATCTGTTATATAAATATTTATCTTAAAAATAAATGTTTAGCAATATTTTGACTACAGTTTCTTTAAAATAAGTAAATTCGCTAACATTATAACTTCTCCTAAGCCCTCAGAAGTTAGGTTGCAGAGACATTCCACCCCGAGTCTTCCGGTGGGGAATCCAACTGCGTGGCCTTAAAGTGATGGAGAGGTGGAAAAGACATCATTATTAATTGATAGGCAAACACGTAGAGGGTGCCATTAAGCTGGGAACTTGCTGGTCAAATAAATCCTCAAGAAACATCCATGATAATGCGAAGTATAAGTATTGCAAATCTGATGTGGCGCTCCCGTTAGGAAAGGTGATGGAGATGAAAAGTTGACAAGGCTTCCTAGATAGTTAAGTCTCCTTGAAGATCGGATCGCGGAACGTCCGATCAACTGAAGTAGATGCATCCAAAATACTAGTTGCAAATGAGATGCAGAAGCATGGAGTCGACTTTTTATGTTTGGGTGAAATTCGAATCCCCGATTCTGGTGTATCAACTATTATTAGCTCATCAAATGAACCATATTACCTGTATTATTCAGGAGTTGATGACTACTCATGGTCAACCTTGAGTTGGTTTTCTCCCTTTTGATGCTGCACATTGGGCTCTTATTGAATGGGATCTAATATCTCCGAGACTTGTTTTTGTAGAGTTTAGAGGGTAAAAGACTAATTTTACAGTCCTCTCTGCGTACCCCCGACCTTAAATGTGACGGTTGAGGCAAAGTGTACGTTTTATAATGGCCTGAAATGAATTCTGGCACAAAATCCGTCCCAGGAATCCCTTGTTGTTGCTGAACATTGGAATGCAAGAGTTGAACCAAAATAATGTTGCACTCAAATAACGGAGCTGCCAAAGTTCAGATAGATTATGTACTTGTCAAGTCTAGATTCAAAAGTTCTGTGCTGGATTCTCGCCCATATCTTGGTGCTAACTTAGGCTCCAAGTCCGGTTCTGATCACAACCTAATAATTACTAGAATTCAGACCAGGTATCCACCAGGTGTAGAAACTCGTATACCCCTTAGGATATATGGAACAAAGACTATGGAACCCTGGAACCAAGACCAAGACAACGTGAATGATGAAGAAAACGTCGAAGAACTTCTCTATAGTTCTGTAGAGGATATATAAGAGCAATTTGCTGCAGTAATGCTGGAGTCAGCCACAGAAGTCCTTAGTAAGAAAAAAAACAAAAAGATATTGCTGGATCAGTGAAGGAACCATTAAGTTAGCCAACAACTGTCTAGCGTCTTGCTCTAAGATAGAGCGTAAGAAGCGTAGAGCAGAAGTTAAGAAATGTTACAGAATAGAATGGCATAACTACTGGAAAGAAATGACAGACTCCTTGGAAGCCACGTCTAAGGCACACGACACCCGTAAGCTTTATCAATTGCTGAAACAGGCCACTTGGAGAAACCAACAAGTCTCTAAGATCATTCGCCTGAGAGACGGGCATGTGATAACGGACCTATCAGTGAAAGTATCAAGATGGCAGGAACTTTTTCAAAAACTCTTTAATTCGTCACATCATCCGCAGATAACCCCAAGTCCTCCTCAAGTGGTCTTTCGAGCACCTTATTATAAAGTTAGCCTTGAACCCTCCCGATATTGATTTTTTTTAAAAATCGTTCACTGAAGAGCCAAAAGTCTTCGGGTAAAGTCAGTTTGCCTCCAGAAGTATATAAAACTGCTGATGAGATTTTCGCTGCTCAACTCAAACCACTGATTGACCAAATCTGGACCGAAAAAATTTCTCAAAGAACTGGAAAGTTTCATTCCTTCTTCCTTTAATCAAAAAGGATGACAAATCAGAATGTCAGAATTTCCATAGAATCGCTCTCACTAATATTGCAGCAAAGTGGTTTTCCATTAGTATCCTCAAGATATTTAAACAGGCCAAAGAAATGGGAATGAGAATAGAACAAGCTGCCTTTCGAATCGGAGGTTATTGTATCAAGCAAATTTTCATCCTTATGCTGCTGCTGCTACAGCAATGCCATAGATTTGATTTACCGCTGATCCTTATCTTCATCTGTTTCATAGCAGCATTCAATTCAGTTGAGCGAGATATGATCTGGCGTATCCTAGAAGGAGATGGAATGTCTTCAAATTTTTTAGATCTTTCGAAAGCATACTATGAGGGCATGCAGGTGAGGTTACGGGCTTATGGTGAAGAATCAGAAAATTTCGCCGTACACTCAGGAGTAAAACAAGACTATGTCCTATCCCCATCCTTTTCAATTACGTAATTGACTGAATTATAGAGAGAGTTTTCAGCACAGATGATGGAGTACTGGTTGGAAAAGGTGTTCTGGTCACTGACATAGATTATGCTGATGATTTTGCCGTCGCTGAGGATGATCTACTAAAAGCCCAAATGATGATGTACAAAGTTCAATATTACTCTGCAATGGTTGGATTAAGAATTAACCCAAGAAAGACTAAATTGATGTATGCCAATTCCCAAGATTTCCTCATATATATCATTAGATGGCAACAGTATTGAACAAGTTAAATAATTTGTCACCTCGGATCCCTTGTGGATTCAGAGGGGAGATCTGATCATGAAATTGAAAGTCGCATTCGCCTACCCTCTGCCAGTTTATCGTCGCTCAATAAATCACTGTGGAACTGTCGAAGTATAAGCCTCACTACGGAAATTAGAGTCTACGAGGTAATCGTCAGAAGTACACTCCTATATGGATGTGAAACATAGGTTGTCAACGCTCAAAATAGTAGTAAACTGGATGTCTTTGATCACAATTGTTTTCATCATATTCTACGTGCCCAGCGCCAAGAACGAGGATCTTACGAAGACATCTGTGAGTGCTGTAAACAACAGTACCCAGTCTCGAAAATTGTAAAGAGACGACGGCTCCTATGGTTGGGCCATTGTCTATACCATTAAGACTACATATGCAGCTCGAAGTAAAATTGTAACTTCCGTCATTAAGGGCGTCCTGTTCTCGTGCCTACTTTATTGACAGATGATGGTTGCCTGGAATAGGCACATAAGCGGCGGGTTTGGCCTCTCTTGCACCCAGGACAAAATCTAAATAAGCCCACCCCCCTCTCCCGAAAATTTCAGAATTTTATTTATTAGAAAATAAAATTTATCCATTAAAAAAATTACCAGCTCAAGAAAGAGCCAAAATTGGAAATTTGTATGACTAAAGGTAGTGAGTATTGGGCAACTCGCTTATTTCGTATAGAAGGATTCAGTTCTCATTTGGCATTTGACCTATATGAGTTTTCAGCCGGATTAAATTTAGAATAAATTATAGTGGATTGTAATGACCGTGAGTTTCGCAAAAAGTGAAATAATAAATTGATATTTATGGACAATTCACCATTGGATATTTTGACTCATTCATATAAGGCGCTGTATTATCGTACTGTCTTTTTAACTAGATTTAATAATCTAAATATAATTCAATTTTACTAATAAGGAACCGAAGAGGGGAATTTCTTGTCGCGAGGGCCGTTGTACCTGCCGGGAGTGTGGCTCCCTTAAACTGCGGGGATCCAGTAGCAAAAAACTACGCTTCCTTTGCCTATTGGTATTTGGTTCTTATGATATGCGCATCCGCAAGCTTTACAGTGAATAATGGACTTGTATTTTCGCCAGTTTTAAATTTTCTTGCAATATAACCGTGGTAATGGAGTGAATGAAACGAAATACTGAAGTTCGGAAAGGAGTTTTTTTGGACTTTCCGAGTGTAATCGAAGCTAAAAAAAAACTCTATGTTGCGGCCGTACCTGGGACTGAGTTTCCGAGAAGACAGGGGCCGAAGGCTTTGGTAAGTCATCTGAATGATATGTTAAGCATATTCGTGAAATTTGACGATAAAGACATAGACCTACTAACGTTTGTAATTCGTTTTCCAAACGAAGTACATGTCATCCCTGCTTTGGTTTATTCTAGGTCGACTGCAAAGTTAAATAGAATGGAACGCTTTCGAAAGACTGTTTCAAGTAAGTTCGATTCGTATGATAAACCCTTTCCACCATTGCCTGCCCGTGCGACGCCGGCAACTGACTCTCACGCCACTGTTGTTGTCTCTAAGGTGCCGCAAACACTGAATAATCTGATAAAACGCAAAGAAGTGCTCGATAAAGTAAGCTGCCACGATGAAGTTACCAAGCTGAGTTCGTAAGGTGACAAATGGCTGATTAATGTTGAAAAATCTGCTGCTGAAGAATTCAAAGACTCAATTTCAGTGATTTTAGCAGAATCTTAATCCAAGGTCATCACTAAGCGGTTTTTTAGGATATTCAGAGGAAAATCGAAGGACATGGACCTCTTATTCTTTCGAGGATATCCAGGTGTGGTGGAAGCTATGCGTCTCGGTGACACTGTTACGGTTAAGCTTGAGTTTTGCGACTCCATGTCAAAAGCCGAGGCTATGTAAAATGTTGTTAAACTTATCTGTCGTATAATAAAAAAATATCTGTCGGCCCCTCGGTGCTGTCTCAAATGCCGCTCGCCAAACCATAGAGTTGCTGATTGTACAAGTTTGGTTGCGAAGTGTGCAAGCTGCACGGGCCCTCATATTTCCACCAAGGATTCTCCCCGCCAGATTGATGTAAAATGTGCCAATTGTGGGGAAAATCATGCCTCCTATAGTCTTTGATGTAATGGAGTGAGAGATATCATTGCCAGGAAGAAATGATTGTTCCCGATTCGATTGTTTCGATTAATATAAGGTACTCGTTTAAAAAAGCATGATTGATGAATTGTGTGACTGGTTTGACATAGTATGACTTCAAGAACCCTTCCTGACTTCTACCAGTATTAACGTGTTAAAAACAAGTCGGAATCATTTTGTTTTTCCAACTAATGCTTGTGTCACTGTTGGTAGACCCTATGAAGGCCTCGCGTGCATTGTTAAGAGTTTTCTGAGTTTCTTCTCTCCAGTGTGTTTTCATAGTGATAATTCTATCCTTGCGGTTCGGTAATACTGTGCTAATAAATGTATATCTCCCGTGTAACAAAAACTATTTCCGCTTCAAACGCGTATATGAAAGCCTTGGCAAATCTTAAGGCTATTCTTGTGTCTGTTGTATCGAGTGGTTATGATTTAATAGTGGTTAGTGACTTGAACACAGATATTACTAGTCAGTCAGTTCGATCCGATATAGTCCTTGATGCTTTTTCTGCTTATAAAATAGTCAAGAAAAGCATTGATTATTCATATATTTACCAATCTGGAAGTTTGTCTAACATTGACCATGTAGTTTCGTCGCCAAATATTAATGTATCGGCTGTTCTTGTTCATGAAGACGATTGTGAAATTAACCACCTCTCTATTTCGTTCTTTGCTTCATTGGTCACTCTCTGTTCTACTGCAAATCCTATTTAATTATTGCAAATCCTATTTAATTATTGATTTTTTTAAATAGCACACCGAAATCCAACTCCCATCCATGGAGAATTATCTTCCTCCACGAAAGGTTCCTCTATGGAAAGATCCTGTCAGATAAACCTCCCCACCCCAACCGCCAAAAAAATCCACCAAAAAATATCTTTAGACTTTCCAATAGCCTACTCTATATTTAAATAATAAGCAAGTTCATAGCTTGCAGCCCTTCCTCTGGAGGCTGAGGGGAGTCAATTATCCTTAGACGTGGTTACTAGATCTTTGGACTATACAAAACAAAATAGCTATCTCAGATTTTTATCATACAGCATTGGGAAAAAAGGGGCGTGGGAGAAGGGCTACCTGCCCTTCAGTATGTTCGGTCACTTAAAAAGGGCACTAGAACTTTTGATTTTGCGATCAAACGAGCCCTCTTTTGATCTTTTAGGATCACTGGTTCAATACAATCACTCTTGGGAAAAAACAAAACAAGCAAATAAACAGGCATCTGTGATCTTGCTTCCGGCAAAAAATTCAAAATTCCGTTTTTTGTATATAGGAGCTTAAAACCTCTACGCTAGGGTTTTCTCATATGCCAAATTTGATGGTGTGATTTCCATTAAGAATACTTTATTTTTTTTTTGGGTGTTTCTCCCTTTTTCAAGCAATGTTGCTATTTTTTAACCATTCAATTCAAGTATTTAAGCTAAAGCTTTGTTTTTAGGCCACTCACATCCAACACGGAATTTGACACGGACTGTGCAAATTATAATCGTGTTTTCAGGCACCGAATTTAAAACTTGTTTTGAGTGGGTTCAAAATCGTTTTCATGTTTCTCGTGTTCAACCCAGCAAAACTTTAGAGCGTTTTCATCTAAAGGGTTCCAAGTGTGTTGGACACGTTTCTTCAAAATTATAAAGTGCTAGAATAGCATGGTTGAACATGAGCTTTGAGAAGAAATCATTGTGTTAATCACGGGACTCAAAACGAAAATCTGCACAACCCGTGACAAACTCCGTGTTGGATTTGGGTGGCCTGAAAACAAGGCTTGTGGTTTTGAGTGCCGTGTTCAACAGGCGAATGTCTCCTCTGAACCCATGTTAAACCATGCTATTCTGGCGCGTTAAAATTTGAGGAATCCATGTCCGAAACGCTTAGAACCCGACAGTTAAAACCCTTTAAAGTTTTTTACCCTTTAAAATAGGGATAGATGGTATCCTAGCCTAGGTAAATGTGGTGTAGTAAAAGGAAGCAGTAATGGATAGACTTTTGCAATTTTGTAGGTATAATAATCTAGTTATAGACAATACGGTGTTTGGTCATAATTAATTAATAAAAATTTTTTAACATAATAAGTTTTTTAAAAAAAATTAAATAACTTCAATAAATAATAAATGAGCAAAATCAAAATCAAACAATCTACCAAGTTTGAAACGACCACAAATCAGCATCAATAAATAAATGAAACCCAAAATAAACAGAAATTACAATAAATAACCGAGTCTAACTCAAAACGAGCAGAAATTAACATAAGTTGGGCTCAAAACCCCAATGCCTTCCCAAGGTTAGAACATAATTTGCACTTTACTGAAAAAAATATAAATGTTTTTACTTTTATAACTTTAATAAATCAAATAATACTGACATTTTGATTACTAAATATCGGTATATGTATATTAAACTTACAATGGACATTAATTTTTTTTTTCAGTAAAGTGCAAATTATGTTCTGGCCTTTGGAAGGCATAGGGGTTTTGAGCCCAACTTATGTTAATTTCTGCTCGTTTTGAGTTTGACTCGGTTATTTATTGTAATTTCTGTTCGTTTTAGGTTTCATTTATTTATCGATGCTGATTTGTGGTAGTTTCACGCTTGGTAGATTATTTGATTTTATCTTTGCTCATTTTTTGTTTAATGGAGTTCTTTACTTATCTTTGAAAAACTTATTTTGTGGAAAGTTTTTTTAATTAGTTTCTGTTCGTTTTATATTGACATAGTCTTTTCAGAGAAAAAGAAATAATACTTAAATCTTTTCGTTTTTTTAAGAATTTATAGTTTGGCCTGATATTTGTATGCTGGAGAAAAATTTTCAGAAATTTTTAACAACATACATCCTCTTAAAAATCTTGACACAAATAGTAGTGTTTAATTTAGTTTCATACCTTCTCTAGTTGACCTGAAATGGAAAACTTGATACCATTTGCAAAAAAATCTGTTTACTTTCTTTGATAGCTTGGATACACTTACGCTATTTTGATTTGGTTAAATTTTAAGAGCAGAAGCAGCCCCGAAAGTTTGAACATAATACTCTCAGTCGTTCTAATTGAGTTAATAGAACGGAAATCTTTGCAGAAAGATGTGAGATTTTAGGTGTAAAATCACAGTGAAAAAAACGGCCCTATTAAAAAGTTTAAAATTAAAAGAAATTATTACGCATATGAGGAGGGTTGTTCCTTCCTCATCCTCAAAAACACTTCTCCCAAGTACTGACAAATGGAGTATCAAAGCAAATTGAGACAACTGGTTTTTTTTCCAACAAAACTAGAGTAAATCAGAGAGGGTCGTTTATAAACAAGAAAAAGAAACACATTAGTCATAAATTTGTTTTTCTTCAATTGGTCAATAGTTTCCGCTTCTTTAGCCTTGTTATTCCTGTCATCTTTTTTTCTTTTTGTGGAACTATATGAAAAAAAATGACAACTAATTATACCTTGCTTTCTTAGGTAAATGTTATGTTGCTTCGAATCCTGATTATTATGCATTTCAGCTTTGGGTATTGCGGAAATCTGAGATTATCAGTTTGATAGTTATTATATTTTTTTATGCTCACGTAATTCCACATTGGTGATTGCTGAAAAGACAAGCTTCACTTGCCAAAAAATGGAATTACCAGAAAACTATACAAAAATATCCAAGGTGTTAATTTAAATATGAGAATTAGCCAACGCGGACCCGCTTTAATTCTTCATCAAGTTTTCTTCTTACAACAAAAGTTAAAAATTGCGCCAGAAAGTCGTGCTGTAGTCAATAAATTGAGAGGTTTTTCTAGAATGGGTTATTAGATTCTAATACAGAGCTGATTTAAATGAAAATACTCTTTTGCACAAATTACGTTTAAATGATGTCTCACCTGTATGCACTTTTAAGCTTGTTCAGATACTCCAGTCAAGGCAAGCACTTCTTGCAACCACCATATTTTAAATAGTTTCTTTTAAAAATCATCTTATAAATAATTTCTTAAATCATTTTTTATTTAGTTTAACGAACTCTTTGGAGCTCATTCAAAAGCCTGGATTTGGACAAGCATTTCTTACATATATCACATTTGTTACAATCAAGCAAATTTGTATCACTAGTTTTCACAGGACAATGATGAAATTGCTAAAGAAACTAAACACATAGAAAAACATTAAAAATATACTAATTTGATGTAATACTAATTGGTAGGAAGAATTAAAATCACCAGCCACTGAGGATACAGCTTGTGTTACAATAATCTTTTTAAACTTCTGCAAGCACCTTCTGATGCTGGAAAAACTGCAAAAATCGTAAGGGTTTTTTTTTTACATACATCCCATTTCGAAAATTTCTCCCCTATATGCAGTCTTTGATGGGTATTCAAAATGAAAACTAGCTTAAAACACTTGTAATATAAAAAAAATGAATTGGCTATTCAGCCGTATGCACTCTTAGGTGCCTGTTCAAACTGCCCAGTTGAGAAAATATTTTTTTACATATGTGGCATTTAGATACTTTCTCATCTGTATACACTGCTTAATGTGTGTTCAAATTTGCAGCGTGAGAAAACGTCTTGTCACTTATGTCGAACTTAAACAGTTTTTCACCTGTATGCACTCTGATGCTGATTCAAATTTCCTGCATGAAAACCACTTTTGCCACAAACATCACAAACAAAGTTTCTCAACTGTATGCATTCTTAAATGGCTTTTCAAATTTGATGCTTGAGAAAAGGTTTTGTCACATATTACACATTTAAATGGTTTTTCACCCGTATGTATTCTTTGGTGCTGGTTTAAATTTCCTGCATGAGAAAAGGTCTTGTCACAAACATCACACTTAATATTTTTAAAATATAACTGTTTTTCACCAGTATGTATTCATTTGTGCTCGTTCAAATTTCCTGCATGAGAAAAAGTATTGTCAAATACATCACATTTAAACTGTTTTTCACCCGTATGTATTCTTTGGTGCTGGTTCAAATTTCATGCTTGAGAAAAGTTCTTGTCACATACATCACAATTAAAAAGTTTATCATCCGTATGTAATCTTTTATGTGTGTTCAAATGTTGTGCCAGAGAAAAGGTGTTGTCACATTCATCACATTTAAACGGTTTTTCCCCTGTATGCACTCTTTGGTGCCGGATAAAATTTCCTGCATGAGAAAATATCTTGTCACATACATCACACTTAAACAGTTTTTCACCCGTATGCATTCTTTGGTGCTGGTTCAAATTTCCTGCTTGAGAAAAGGTCTTGTCACATACATCATATTTAAACGGTTTTTCACCCGTATATATTCTTTGGTGCTGGTTCAAACTTCCTGCATGAGAAAAGGTCTTGTCACATACGTCACATTTAAATGGTTTTTCACCCGTATGTATTCTTTGGTGATGGTTCAAACTGGATGCATGAGAAAAGGTCTTGTCACATACGTCACATTTAAACGGTTTTTCACCCGTATGTATTCTTTGGTGCTGGTTCAAACTTCCTGCATGAGAAAATATCTTGTCACATACATCACACTTAAACAGTTTTTCACTCGTATGCATTCTTTGGTGCTGGTTCAAATTTCCTGCTTGAGAAAAGGTCTTTAAGCCTTTTCCTTCATATTCTGATTCACATCCATTTGAGAAACTGCTCGTAGATGGATTCCTCGAAATAAATAGTGACGTATTTCCCTGTAAGTTTAGTCCAGATATGTGTGGTAAAAAGTGACCTAAAAATTATAGTTTTATTAATTTTCTTCATAAAAAATTTTTGTTTTCAAAACTAGAAAAATTTAAGAAGAATAAAAAAGAATAAAATATAAAATCAAAACTCAAAAACAAAAAAAAACACAAAAGAATCAAAATATCACTAAAAAAAACCCGAAAAAAAAATCTACAAAAATGTTAAAACCCAACCGATTCGAGAAAAAAAAAACAAAAAAAAACAGTATATAATTCAATATTTTTTAACAAAAAATTTAATTTTTTTTACCTCTTTCTCCCTCGTGGCGTTGATTTTATTAGCTTTTAAAATTAGTTATTATAATTTAAAAAAAGAGCGAAAATGAAATCTTAAACGATCAAAAAGTATAAGGAGGGGTAAATTAAACCAGAAGTGAAAGGTACGAAAAATTACAACCAATACTGGGAATTATTGTAACTAAAAGAGGAAGAGCTAGCAGAATGAAAAAGGATAATTTAAAGCAAACTTTTTTTGGGTAGTCGCAAAGCTTTGGATAAAAAAAAACAACGGTCACATTTTCCTCAGGTATAAAAAAAAAAGTTCAAATAGGGATAAATCTTTTCAATAGACAGTGAAAAAAAATGACTGAAGTTACAGATATTTTGGTCAAACACACAGTGACTCAGTCATCAGCAAATAACCAGTATTTTTTGTCATCGTTTTTCACTTTCTATTAAAATGATTTTTTCCCATTTGAACTGTTACCTGTAAGACCTGAGGAAAACGTGAATTTCGTGTTTTTTTTTTTCATCCAAATTGACTAGCTATTTTATTATAGATATATATTTAAAACAGCTCGTTCTAAAAAAAAACAAAAAACTTTTGACTTCATATGCAAAAAATGGAATATAAGGAGAAATATAAACTATAAATGAGGATTGTAAAACTTACATAGAGATGTAGTTTTTATGTTTATTATCAAGCCTTTTGAAAAAAAATAAACCTACCAAACTCTTTTTAAGCGAAAACTTATAAATGTTCATGATATACAACAAAAACGGTTTGGCAAACATCTGCACATTAGAATAAGATAAAACAAAAGTTCCGTCTTAAGATTAAGTCCCTTTGTCCTATTTTTGTCCAATAGAATATTATTCAGTACATTTCAATTAACAAAAAACACAATGTTTCAGATGTACCTTCATTGTTAAGACATTTGGGTTCCGATTCCTCGGTGACGCATTCAAATTTACATGGTCCTGAAATGCTAGGTAAATTTAGTAAGGAAACATCTTCACGTTTTGGTGACAAACAATTCTTTGGAAAATGAAAGGCCTTCTCACTGTCACATGGTAAACCGTCTTCAACTTCTAAAATAAGTTTCAGATTAAACAAACATAGAAAAAGTTAACAGTAAACCTTATTAAACAAATCTTTTTCTTTTTAGCTATGTGTAAAAATGTAGATATATAGTCATTATATATCTTATATAATGAATCTTAGGCAGCGCAATATCGTTGCCTAAGTAAAGAACGACGTGGGCACAATGTATGATTTATTTATTGAATTGTTTTAGACCGGGGCACTTCGTATAGAAAGATTTGTCGTAGAAACTTCAAAAAGGGCTCATTCGTTTGGAATTTTACAGAGCTAGTGCCCTTTTTAATACTCAAAAGTGATTGGAGAGCAACCAACCAGATCCCAACCCATCATTTCCCCCTACCACATCTAATTAAAAATTTGAGATAGCCATTTCGTTCAGCGTAGTTGGAATTTCCAAAAATTATGTTTCTAACGCAGAACCATCTCCCCCCAAATCTCCTAGGCCATGAGTTGTAAGTTATACCCTAGGAACATATGTTTCAATAGCAAGAATAGTCAAATAAACTTCGAAGGTGGCTCATTGGATTGCCATTGGCACTAGAAGTTCTAGTTCTAGACATTAACACAGAACCGGTCACAATAAGACCTTTGAGGTTAGCTGCAAAAAAGGCTGGATTAGCAATAAGAACGTGTTTTTTAATTATTTTTCTTTCATCTCAACGAATCGCCTTGTTTTACCTCACTTTTTATCAGTCCTAGTTTAACTGTTGGGGTTGAAAAGAACCCCAAGGGCCTGAGGGCAATGGTTTTAACTTATGCCTCGGGAGCATTTAAGGTTTTTATGGAAAGAATGCTTGCATAAACTTTAGAACATGTCTCATTTGTTCATAGTAGTTAGGGGTTGGAAAAATATGTCTTTAAGGAAGACATCCCCGCCCTTAGAGCTCTCAGGGCAAGGGTTTTAAGTTATTCCCTGAGGGCATATAAGGTTTTTTATAGAAAGTGTGGTCATGTAAACTTCGAAGGGGGGCTCATTGGATTGATAATCAGACACTATAGTGCCGTTTATAAGAGTAAAGTGGTCGGAGCGCAGCTAATCCCCCTCTCCCACACACAGACGTCGTGTTTTCCCAATATGCATCTAATAGAAATTTCGAAATAGCCATTTTATTTGAGTGTCCAAATATTTTGTAGCAAGGCTTTTGGAGTTATAAAAAAAAAAAAAAACAGAACCTGGGGGCAATGGTTTTCAGTTATGCCTCTGGAATATCTAAGGTTTTTATGCAAGGGATGATTGTATAAACTTTAGAAGAGGCTCATTTGACAGAAAACCGGAAGTTCTGGTTCCTTTTTAAGAGTCAAAAGTGATGGAAGGTGGCTAGCCCCTACCCCCCGCCCCCTCCACTACCCCTCTTGTCACCAAACAAATCTTATTGAAATTGCGAGATAGCAATTTTGTTCTAAATAGTCCAAAGAAGATGTAACAATGCCTCTAGGGTGGAACAACCCCAGAGTGTCCTGAGGATAGTTATACCCTAGGGGCATATGAGGTTTTTTATGGGAAAAGTGTTTGTTCAAATTTTAGACGAGACTCATTTGATTTGAAATTGGCAGTTATAGTGCCCTTTTTAAGTCAAGCGGTTTGAGAACAACAAGCCCCACGTCACGTCCATCATTTCTCCAAAAATATCCGACAAAATTTGAAGATAGCAGTTTTGTTCATCGTAGTTGAAGGGTCCGAAAATCATATTTTAGACGAAGGAGCTTAACAATCACAAAAATTGACACAATTAAAGGTAAAAAAAAACCAATCAATATGGATATTCTGCATTAGTTCCCAAAACGTAAAAAACAAATATTTGTCTCATGAAGTTAAGCATCTGAATTCAACTAACTTTCTCTCTCTCCAATATGTCTGATAATTTGTTATTCCCATCTGAAACCAGACAACTACCTCTCTTTTGGTGGTAAAATTTTGTTAATTATATTTCCACACAGAAAATATTGACAGATAATTCTCAGTACCTTAGAAAAAATTAACAGTAACGCTTATTAAAATAATTTGACAAATTATTCTTTTTAGCTACGTGTAAAAAATGTAAATATACAAACATAATATATATATATATACTTAAATTAGATGTATATTCACGTTTTATCATATTTGCTTTTTATAAAGGAAACGACATTCAACAAACATAGAACACATAAAAACCTGAAAACCAAAGAATTCATAACATATAACTAATAGATGGATAAGTGTAAATTTAGGATAAGTGTTTAATGTAGTAAATTAAAAAAAAGAATGTTGAATTAAAAAAAAATTAACCTAAAACTATTATATTTTAAAGCTTAAAAAAAAAAATAAAAGGTAAAAACAATAGCAATCGATTAGGGGTTTTCTGCATTAGTTCCCAAACAATCAAATACAAAATGTATTCCCCCAAAGTTTAACAGCTGAATAATTCTCTATGGGATGATTACTTGTCTCATCAAACATAAAAATAAAACCTAAAAAACTAAATTTAAATGTGTTTTGCAGAAGTTATATATGCAGTTGCATTTTTTTTTGGACCACTAAATGAGGAAGGAGAAAAGAAGGGGACAATTATTTTCTAGAACAAAATAATTTTTCTTTCCTTCTGTAACAGAAAATTTAACCATATAGAATTACCGCTTTTGATAAAAGGATCCTCAGAAACTGTGATGAGATCAGCCATTTCCGGAATTTGTAGCAAGTCCATGAAAGATCTTAGAATGGAATTAATACAAATTATGCGAAGTATAATACTGTCATCGACGTTTGGATACGACTCAGATTGTAGCCAGTAGAGTCCTAAAATACAAAAGATGTAATTATCAGCAATCATTTATTTAAATACAGCTTTCATATATAAAAATCACAAACTAAATGTCTTGATCATATAATGATTTATGACTAATAATGACTTTTAACCACTGCAAAGCAGATTTTATCTTAATACCGTTAAAAACACAGGCTCAACTCCTTCAATAGTCAAATGCATAAGAAATCTGATTTTTTTAAAGAGAAGGGTGCAAAATTTCCAAAACTGCCTTTTTGATGTAACTATTTTCAAAGTGTAGTTGTTAATTTTAAGTTATAATAAACTTTCACGGTAAAAAAAAGCATAATACGACTGTTAGTTGTATTCCGTTAGTAAATTTTACAAGCCAAAAACTATTAGCTTGAAAGATTTAATTTAACTCCTGAAAAGAAAGCTTTATTCATGGTCTTACTGCTTAAAACAATACAGAGTGTAGACCTATTATGTGTATGTCATTATGTATTGCCATGACGGAATATTAATTAAAAATTAAGTAATTACCCTCTAAAGAAATTTAAAATTCAAATCTAAAGAGAAAATGAAGCAATTTAAGAAATAATTTAAAAAAGTTTAGTTTTTTTATATCAACTAAAATGTAACAATATTCCTTCCAAAATAATTCTGAAAAATAAATCCATTGTTTAGGTTAACTATGGAGGACAATCTTCCTGGGACCCACTTATGAAAAGGTCTAAATTCGCCTCCATTTACTTTTTTATCCAAATATTGTTTCAGAATCTATGCCAATTTTATTATGAAATCAATTTCACTTTTTTACTAAAACTCATTAATTACACTTGGACAAGATACTGATGTAAAAAATAATAAAAATATCTATTCCATAAATTTTCTATATACAATGGTTGCAGTGATAGCTGTAACATAAGACAAAGTACCAAGATATTGAAAGAGCCTGAAACCCTTTAAAATGGCAACAATTTGAAACAAAAATTAACCAGAAATTAACTATCTAACCTTTTTAATGATACCCCATCTAACCTTTTTTTAGCAACTTACTAAAGATAAACCGCACCCCATTGTTACCAAATATTAAAAAACGCGTTTAAAAAAAAAAAAAAATTATGTACCTCAGTGCACTAAAATTTTTAGAATGATTTCCTGATATTGTGGACTCGGCTATATATTGAACAGAACAATAGTTTCATATGTAGCCTTACCATATACGAATTTAGATAAGAACTGAAACTCATTATTCTGCCAAGGCAAACCTGCTATAAAATAATTTTGTTTTAGAAGAGGTAAATCAGAGAATAATATATATTATTATATTAAGCTGTAAATTAAATTAACAACAGATCTTCAATTCTTTTAATGTCCTTCCAGATTTAAAAATCTGTATATTCTGTTAAAATCTGTTCCTAAGTTCTAAGATTAAAATTTACACGGTCGAAACCCAATAACCAGACCAACCTTCTTATTGTTACCCCGCCAAGCCTCTTTAGCAACCGACTAAAGATAAACCACAGCCGTTTGCACCCAAAAGTGTTTAAAGTAAACTTTGAAAAAAAGTTGTCACTCTTTTTTTTAAATAAACTTGTCAACTCAGTAAATTGTTGGAGCCTTTCTCACATCCACCCTCCACCCCTCAAGATTTTGCTCTTGATCCATGGTTCAACTAATGGTTCACTAACTAGGTATTGAAATTGCATATCTGCATCAAATATCTTTTGCATTTGAAATTAAGTTCACATGTTTTTCTAATTTTATAAGACATATATGACTGAGTGAGGTTCCTCTTAACCAACATAAAGAATCAAAATTCAATTTTAGTGGCCTTAGTAATTTTCAAACAAAGAGATTAAAAAACAAGATATAGAACATAGATAAGTATATAGAATATAAATAAAATAAAAAATGAATAAAAAATTTTAATAAAAAGATCAGTACACTTCGGCACATAGCACAGTCACAACCAAGCTTTACAATTGAGCTTGAGACTCAATTGTCATGGCGACAATTAAAGTTAATATAAATACCCCACTTTAATTTTTTTTTCTTTGTTAAATTACATGTCTTTGTATATATATATATATATTTTTTTTTTGTGGCAAAAGCAGTTTTAGGAAAGTTGCTGGTTGGTTTTCAATCCCTTTTGACTAACAAAAAGGACTAGAATTCTCAATCTCAAATCTACTGAGCATCCTCCAAAGCTCCTACATTGGGGATATTGTGGAGGAAGAGGCAGCATCCATCCTATATATAAACCAAACCCCATTGTTACCAAATATTAAAAAACGCGTTTTGAAAAAAAATATGTACCTCAGTGCACTAAAATTTTTAGAATGATTTCCTGATATTGTGGACTCGGCTATATGTTCAATAGAACAATAGTTTCATATGTAGTCTTACCATATACGAATTTAGATAAGAACTGAAACTCATTATTCTGCCAAGGTAAACCTGCTATAAAAATATTTTTTTTTAGAAGAGGTAAATCAGAAAATAAAATATATTATTATATTAAGTTGTAAATTATATTACCAACAGATCTTCAATTCTTTTAATGTCCTTCCAGATTTTAATATCTGTATACTCTGTTAAAATCTGTGTCCAAGTTCTTAAATTGAAATTTACATGGCCGAAAACCAATAACCAGACCAACCTTCTTATTGTTACCCCTCTAAGCCTTTTTAGCAACCTACTAAAGATAAACCACAGCCGTTTGCACCCAAAAGTGTTTAAAATAAACCTTGAAAAAAATTGTTTTTTTTTAAATATGTTTTTCTAATTTTATAAGATGTATATGACTGAGTGAGGTTCCTCTTCACCAATATAAAGAATCAAAATTCAATTTTAGTGCCCTTGGTACTTTTCCAACAAACAACTTAAAATACAAGATATAGAACATAGATACGTAAATAGAACATAAAAAAAAGATCAGCACGCTTTGGCATATAGCACAGGCGCAAACAAGTGTTACAAGGAGCTTGAGACTCAATTGCCATGGCGACAGTTATAGTTAAATAAATATAAATACTCCACTTTAATTTTTTTTCTTTATATTTTCTTTTTTTTTGTGGCAAAAGCAGTTTTAGGAAAGTTGCTGGTTGGCCTTCAATCCCTTATGACTAATAAAAAGGACGAGAATTCTCAATCACAAATCTACTGAGCATCCTCCAAAGCTCCTACATTGCGGAGATTGTGGAGGAAGAGGCAGCATCCATCCTATAAAGATAAAATACTGCTAGTTTTGGGGCATATTGTTATTCTTTACTGTCATAATAACAGCGTAAACCAGAAATATTCCCAGAAATCAAGAGGGATTAAATATCAATTTCTACCTCCACGCTTCGTTGTCCTTACAGCTAATTATATTAGCTGTATCTCATTGAACCTTAATGTTCAATGAGTTTGATTGTTTTGACAAAAAAAATGCATTATTAGAGGCATTTCCCTCCCTAACAAAAGTGAAAAAGGGCATGGGTGTTGGTGGTTGTCCTCTAGTTGCTTTCGAGCTTTCAACCCCCAATATAAAGTTTATAAGACCATCCGTCCCACAAAACTTTACATCTGAACAATGGACAGTTGGTATAGCTTACAACTCTTTCCTAGAAGGGTTGGGATTGGGTTCCTTACCTAGAGGGAATAGTCATATGACATTTGGACTATTTTGAACAAAATGGCTGTCTCAAAATTTTGATAGGATGGGTTTGGGGGAAAATGGTATGGGCAGGGGTCGTACAGTCAGCAACGTCAAATATTAGGGACTTAGGGACCTTCCTAAGAAAAAAGGGGGAACAATTAGGGACCAGATCGGGACGGCATTTAACCAGGTTAGCAAACCAAAGAACAGTACCCGCCATGACCTTCCGGTTGACATGAAAGAAATCATATGTCAACAGTCCTTGGAAGCTCATGAAAAAGTTAAACACCGCTATACAGACCAAATTGTTTAGTCAAGAAACTGACAAAGACTGCCTAGTCACTGCTGCCCTAACAGTCTATTGTACTGCATTCTTTTTACCATAGCAGCTTCTCAAGAAGTCCAATAGTTACCAATTCTTTAAGCTACTGAAAAACCTGGGTTTGCTGTTACCTGTATGGGATACCGTTTCAGGCATCTTTAAAGTGAATATCCAGACATGTAATTCTTTTTCCCAAAACTTACCTCCCCCTTTCACGATTTCAAACCATCAGGTCGAATATTTGGATTGTCCTCAAACAAATCTTATAAAACAGAATAACACTAACTTAGTACTCTGCAACCGAAAAAAATTCAACATTATGTTGAAAAATTTTCACAAGGATCACTTGAGCAGTTTTGGCATTTCAAGAAATTTTAACCAACGTCCAAATGTTTTTTTTTCTTGCGCATGCATTCTCAATAGCTAATACTTGTCCCTGGGGCAACCAATCGTGTGAAAAGTAGTGCACCGAGTCCTAACCTAGTAGTTTAGAGGTAAATTGCTGGCAAGTGGCTTTGCTAGTGTCCCGTTATTAACACGTTGATTTTTTTTTTTTTGATAAAATTTTATAGCCGTACAGCTTATTTTTCCATCTTACTCGTCAAACTTAATTGACTAAGTGGCTGCACCTCCTCACCCTCCGCGACGATTAAAGATAATAATAAATTCGATAATCTAAAATCGGGTATGGGGGATTTGGTAAAAGAATAAACAGAAAGTCGATACACCCACTTTAAAGTTGAGTGATGACTCAGCAGATGTTTTTCTTTGGTTAGATGAGATCAAAGCCACAACGCATTCAATGATAATCCTTAACAATCATTAGCAGCCAATTAAAACATGTAAACATTACACCTGTACAAAGTCGCCATTAAAATTTATGCAGTATCATTTATGTAACTTTCAAATATTTCAAATACAAAGGTCCACACATCAAAAAACATAAAACAAACCCTGAAAACAATAGGCATGGCAGTAATTCTTAAGGTCCCTTATTGGGGATTTTTTTTTTAACACATCTTAGATGAGTTCAGTTTCCTTTTGCTATATATTGACTCAATTTTCTCTACTGCAGCTTTCAACTCTTTATCTTGGTTGTGCTAGACTTTCAGACTATCTAGCAGAGCTCTGGCAACTTGTAGTCCAATCAGGTCGTTTGATTTGACGGCACGATCCAGCTTTCTAGCAGCTTCTTCCAGAAGTCAGAATTTTTTTCATGAACAGAAAGCTCTTCCTTCATGTTCTTTTCCAAAGCATCCATGAATTCCTTATCTTTGTCAGATCTCTTGGTGAATGCCAGACGCTCTCTTTTTCGCACTGTTTTTCTCTTCTTCTTTTTCGTTTTCCTTCAGGTTATGGAGAGACAGGGGTGAGTTTGTATATTTATTGAAATAAAATTTCGTTAAGTTTTTTGTTTTGTTTTGAAGGGAGGTTTGACCAAGTAGGGGCGGCCAAGGGTCAGCTTCCTTAAGTTTTGGAATTAAATATCGCCAATAAGTTTTTTTGAGTGGGAATGGGGTTGGGAATCTCTATCTTTGAACCATTTTAAAAACCCTCGCATAAAAACCTTATATACCCCTGGGGCATAACTTACAACACTGGCCCCCTGGGTCTGGTGGCTTGTGTTGACCCCGAAGTTTGTGTTATAACTATTTTGAACAAAATGGCTATCATCAAAATCTTGAACAGATCCATTTGGAAGGAGAGGGGCATTGGGAGGGGGGGGGGTCTAGTTGCCCTTCAATCACTTTTGACTCGCAAAAGGGGCACTAAAAATTCCAATTTCCAATCGAATAAGCCCCCTCCAAAGCGTATGCTACCATCCCTTCTATAAAAATCCCTATATCCCCCAAGGCTCAGGGGCCTGTGTTATCCCTGGAGTTTTTGTTATATGATCTTTGGCTAGATTTTGAACAAAATGACTACGTAAAAAATTTTATTAGGCGGCTTTGGGGTAAAGAGTGTTAGTGGGGGGGGGGCTAGTTGCCCTCGGAGCACATTTTAAACTTTAAAATGGAAAAAGAAAGGATAAGTTATAATCATTCGAGTCCCCTCCGAAGTTCATAGCTGCTAAGCTTTCCAGGTACCTCTCGTAATCCATTCTCCCAGACTTAGCATAGAACATCATTTCAGAGGACATCGGGTACGCTTCTACTTTTCCGCAGTATGACTTTAGGGCATCTTTAATGGTCAATTTAGCATTACGGGTTCTCTCTAGCATCAACGTTTGATGCTGATCAAGCACATTTTTTTACTCAGAAAAACCCCTTTCTACACTGGCACTTCCATGCGAAATGATGAGACTGGACCATATAACATTTGTCAGATTTGGGTAGCTATTATCCTAGCTATGTGTAAGGAGGTGAATCCAATAAGTATCAATACACCTGTCACAAAGGTCTCGAAATTCTTCCTCCAATCGCATCAGAGCCCATTCATCTCTCAACCTATCTATATAAACGCAAATCGGCAGCGGCCGTATGCTGTATTGCCTTACTTGTGTATTATGCGCCACTCATTGAAGTTCATACTGTGTAAAACTTGAGAACAAACCGGTTTCTTTATTAGTTTTTTTTAGCTTAGCAAGAGATAAGACAAAGACAAGAAACAAAATATATGGGATATATAATTCGGGCTATATATTTTCACATAAAGGGGGGGGGGGGATAAAGTATGTAGACAGTTTAAAAGAAGAAAACGATTCTTTCTAGGTATGTGGCCACTAAATATTACAGAAGAATAGCGAGGTATCTGGAAATTTTGTAAAAAAAAAAAAATAAATCCCAGCATAAAGTATCCTTAAACTCCCCCAAAACTTTCAGGGCAAGGGTTGTAAGTTATGCCCTGATGACACATAAGAACAATGTTGGCACAATGTATCAATTTTTTTTTTTTTCCTATAGAGCAGGGCACTTTGTATCAAAGAAGTTGTCGTAGAAACTTCAAAAAGGGCTCATTCAAATGGAAATTGGAGTGGCTTGTGCCCTTCTTAATAGTCGAAAGTGATTGGAGGGCAACAAGCCCCCCCCCCATGCCCATCATTCCCCCAAACACGTCCAATAAAAATTTCGAGATAGCCAGTTTGTTCAGCGTAGTTTATTTCCGAATATAAAATATGTTTTTTAGGAGGACACTCCCCCACAACCCTCGGGGCAAGGGTTTTAAGTTATGCCCTGGGGGCATATAAGGTTTTTTATAGGAGGCGTTGTCGTAAAATCTTCAAAAAAGCTCATTCGATTGGAAATTTAAAGAGCTAGGGCCCTTTTTAATAGTCAAAAGTGATTGGAGGGCAACTGGCCCCTCCCCCATGTGCATCATTTTCCCAAACACATCCAATCAAAATTTTGAGATAGACTTTTTGTTCAGCATAACTGATTTTCAGATAAAAATTTGTGTTTGAGGAGTAAACTCCCCCTTGACCCTCGGGGCAACGGTTATAAGTTATGCCCTGGGGACAAATAATCTTTTTATAGATGCCGCTATAGTAGAAAGTTCAAAATTACTCATTCGATTGGAAATTCAAAGGGCTAGTGCCCTTTTTAATGGTCAAAAGTGATTGGAGGGCAACTAGCAACATATCCAATCATAATTTAGATAGCCATTTTTCAACGTAGTTGTTTTCCAAATAGAAAATATGTTTCTGAGGAGGACACACCCCCACAACCCTCAAGGCAAGGGTTTTAAGTTATGCCCTGGGGGCATATAAGGTTTTTATAGAAGGCGTTGTCGTAAAAACTTCAAAAAGGCTCATTCGACTGGAAATTTAAAGGGCTAATGCCCTTTTTAATAGCCGAAAGTGATTGGAGGGCAGCTAGCCCCCTCACGCCCATCATTCCACCAAACACATCCAATCAAAATTTTGAGATAGCCATTTTGTTCGGCGTAGTTGATTTCCAGATAGAAAATATATTTTTGAGGAGGACACTCCCTCACAACTCTCGAAGCAAGGGTTTTTACTTATGCCCTGAGGGCATATAAGAGCGATGTTTGTACAATGTATAATTTATTATTTTTTTTTCATTTAGATCAGGGCACTTTGTATCAAAGAAGTTGTTGTAGAAAATTCGAAAGGGCTCATTCAATTGGAAATTGGAGTGGCGTGTGCCCTTTTTAATAGTCAACAGTGAATGGAGGGCAACTAGCCCCCCCCCACGCCCATCATTCGCCCCCACACCACCCATCGAAATTTTGAGATAAACATTTTGTTCAGCGTGGTTGATTTCCACATGTAAAATACGTTCTTGAGGAGAACACTCCCCCACAACCATCAGGGCAAGGGTTTTAAGTTATGCCCTGGGGGCATATAAGGTTTTTATGGAAGACATAGAGCGCTACAAACATCAGTATCGACTTTAGAGTATAAATTATGTTATGTTTTTGAAATCCCCCTTTGCCCAAAACTCAAAATTTTACTTTCGAGGCTTTTTTGAATATTTCTAAAGCGCTAAGACTTAGAACGCTAAGACTTTAGAAGACAAATTATGCTATGGGAAGATGTTTTTGAAATCCCCCTTCACCCCAAACTCAAAATTTGCTGAAATCCCCCCTTCCTCCAAACTCAAAAATTTCTAAAATTCTACTTAAGAAGCTTTTTAAATATTTCTAAAGCACTAATAAATAGAGTGGTACAAGCATCACAATCGACTTCAGATGACAAATTATGTTATGGGAAGATGTTTTTGAAATCCCCTTCCCCCCAAACTCAAAATTTTCCAAAATGTTACTTTAGAAACTTTTTTTAAATATATCTAAAGGGCTAAGACATAGAGCGCTACAAACATCAGTATCGACTTTAGAGTACAAATTATATTATGTTTTTGAAATCCCCCTTTGCCCAAAACTCAAAATTTTACTTTCGAGGCTTTTTTGAATATTTCTAAAGCGCTAAGACTTAGAACGCTACAAATATCGGAATCGACTTTAGAGGACAAGTTATATCATGGGAAGATGCTGCTGAAATCCCCCTTTTCCCTAAACTAAAAATTTTCCATAATTCTACTTTAGAAGTTTTTTTTAAATATTTCTAAAGCGCTAATACATAGAGCACTACAAACATCAGAATCAATTTTAGAGGACAACTTATGTCATGAGACAATTTTTTTGAAATCTCCCTTTGCCCCAAACTCAAAAATTTCTGAAATTTTACTCTATAATCTTTTTCAATATTTCCAAAGCATTAATAGATAGAGCGCTACAAATATCAGAATCAACTTTAGAGGACAAATTATGTTATGGGAAGATTTTTTTGAAATCTCCCTTCCCCCAAAATTCAAAATTTTCTAAAATTCTACTTTGGAAGCTTTTTTAAATATTTCTAAAGCACTAAGACATAGAGCGCTACAAACATCAGAATCGACTTTAGAGGACAAATTATGTTAAGGGAAGATGTCCTCGAAATTTCCCCTTGTAACCTACTGCAAAATACTTGATAACTTCAATTCCGTTGATTTTGAATTCAAGTTATCTAGTATTTTGTGGTAGGTTGCATCAAGACATGGCTAATTGTAGACAGAGAAAAGCCAAGACAGATAGTCCATGTGATTGAGAGGCAAATGTTTAAATGGCTGGGGCACAGGTAAATGGCAGGAGTATGCATGACTCTCTTATTGGACACATACATCTTTGTTAGTTTTTGGAAAGGCATGCCTGCCTTCAGGCATGCCTAGCATCTCAGGCATGCTGACCAAGAATTTAAAATTGTCATTCATCCCATTCCCCCTTCATAATCTAAAATCTGGTTGATAATTTGAAATTTGTAAAGCCGTATTTTCCATGGGTGGGGGGAGGGGTATTTTCTGCATGGAAAATTTTCCGTGGGGGGAATTTTCTGCGGGGATGCATTTTCCGGGAGGTATTCGCCTAGAACCTCAAATTTGATGGTATGAGTTTTATTAAAATCTTTGACTTTTAGGGGGTGTTTCCCCTTTTACGAAACTGGGGCAAATTTTTCAGACAGGCAAATTATCAACCAGATTTTAGAGTATGATTCCGGTGCAACATGTTACAACAAAAAGGTCAGCTTTAGATAAGTATAAACAGGGGCACCGCGAGCAGGTTGCCACCCTGCCCTCCCCTCCCCATGCTATCAAATCTCCTTGCAGCTAACCTTTCCACCCTTGAAACAAAAATTTTAATATAAGTTACAGCATTTTTTACATATTTTAAATTGAGGATGTTAAAAATAAAAGCAAAATTTTTCAACATTATAGGATTAAGCTATTTGAATGTTTTATGTGGTGAGCCAACTCAAAATGTTAAGTGATGTAAAAAAAATAATCAAAACAAAAATATAGATTATTTGGTACTTGTGCATTATAAATAATCCACCACTAAAGACTGTACAAGGAAACCAGACAAACGGGTGTTTGTTAGATAAATGGATGGCAAAGCATGATTTCTTATTGCGTTTACAATATTTAAACTGTTGTTTTTTTTGGGGTTTAGGGAGGGAAGAAGGTACCTGGGTTAGGTTACGTATTTAATATATACTCTTCTTTTCCCCCCCCCCCCACATGTGCACCAGGATATATCAAATATGATTATAAAATATTATATTTTAATCTTATTTCATTTTATTAAATTATAAGCAAAAAGACATAAATTATTTACATCAGATTGTTATTTATAATGCAAAAGTACTGATTATTCTATAGTTAAACATGTACTTCCGCCCCCTCTCCCTATTCACACTTCAATAGCGTCTCACAGCTCCAAGAATGAAGATTGCTACACTAAACTATTTGGAAAAATACATTTGAATTGCCAAATTTTTAGTTACAATGTTTTAATGTTCTTCTCTTCAGTCATATTTGGGTACATTGTCTTGAAATTCACGCAAGTATCTCTTGTGTATGAGCACCTGTTGCAGGGTCAATAAAATTTATGCTGTGGTTGACATGTAAATGCTGAAAGCCCTGGCTAGCCAGGCAATTGTAGGCCCACCAACAGTCACTGATAATTGTTGTCCCTGGCAGGATTCGGTTTTGGATAATTCCCAACAATGTGGCACTACTTCTATCCAGTAGAGAAACCCTGAATGAATTACCAGTCCCTCGCTCTATTCCACCAAATACCCAAACACCCTTGACAATCCAACCACAATTATATTTATGCTTTCCAAATTTGGCTTCATCTATCTCAACAATGATTCCTTCTCCTCACAAATGAGTGGAGTTTGAATGACATGTACATACAAACTTCTCTGCAGAACTGGCTCCAATCCACAAAGATTTTCATACAACAAGTAACATTATTGATCACGAAATCCTTTTTTGGTGGCAGTATTTGAAGCCAAATCATCAAAAATGGAAAATTTGAAGCAGAGAAAGGCGTGAACCATCCATCCTTGATTTGTCATGAATCTATTTTTGAAAAATTACACTTTAGCTGAGAATATTTGCAGCCAACTCAGATAGGTATAAGCCTAGACTTCTGGCAACAGAACGATTTTTTATATTTTATGCAAATCTGGCCACAGTTATCACAATTCCTGCTTCTCAATAACATGCCATGATTATAATACAACCCTAAGACTGCCTTAAGAGTAGAAAATTGACTAATACCACAACATAAATTTATTTCACAAAATTTGTAAGACATATTTCAATAATTGTAATTTATAGACTGAAGCTACAACTTGTTACATCATTTCCAGCTTTCATAATTGTTTCATTGTTGAAGGGAGGGGAAAAGTCAAACAAAGATAACAGTGAACTTGGTCAAGAATATATTGGAAAGATGGGTCAACTTAGTATGTGTTTTTTGTGCATTTAAAATAGTTGCTTCCTAACAGATGCAAATATTCTAGTCTTGAGCCCACATGGTTGATCCAACAATTTGGTTTTTACAGTCCCTAGTTGCATAAACTTTACTTTGGCAGAGACCATAATGCTTCTGGGTTGACATTGATGTTAAAGGGCGGGGAAAAGTCACACAAGGATAACAGTGAAATGGGTCATGAATATTTTGGAAAGATGGGTCAACTTGGTATGTTTTTTTGTGCATTTAAAATAGTTGCTTCCTAACAGATGCAAATATTCTAGTCTTGGGCCCACATGGTTGATCCAACAATTTGGTTTTTACAGTCCCTAGTTGCATAAACTTCACTTTGGCAGAGACCATAATGCTTCTGGGTTGACATTTATGTTTGTTCAAAAAACACTGAAATAAAACATTAGATTTACTTTATACAAGGTTTTTTTTTTTTTTTATTTTTTTTTTTTTTTTTTTTAGTCAACAACATTTCCAGTTACCTTCTGTAATTTTTTAATGGTCCTATACCTAGAGAGAATTATTTTCTGACTTCAAACTGCCCAAATACTTTTCCCCTCAGAGAAAATACAGCCCCCCCCCATGGAAAAGATATCTAGAATTAAAAAAAAATTGAGGTTGGGGGGAAGGGGGATTTCAAGAACATCTTCCCATGACATAATTTGTACTCTGAAGTCTATTCTGATATATATAACACTCAATCTATTAGTGCTTTATAAATATTTAAAAAGCTTTTAAAGTAGAATTTTGGAAATTTTTGAGTTTGGGGGGAGGGAAATTTCAAAACATCTTCCCATAACATAACTTGTCCTCTAAAGTTGATTCTGATGTTTATAGCATTCTATGTCTTAGCGCTTTAGAAATATTTAAAAAGCTTCTAAAGTAGAATTTTTGAGTTGGGTAGAATTTTGGAAAATTCTGAGTTTTGGGCAAAGAGGGATTTCAAAAAATCTTCCCATGACATAACTTGTCCTCGAAAGTTGATTCTGATGCTAGTAGCGCTATATGTGTTTGCGCTTTAGAAATATTTAAAAAAGCTTCTTAAGTAGAATTTTTAAAAATTTTGAGTTTGTGGCAAAGGGGGATTTCAAACACATCTTCCCATAACACAATTTATCCTCTAAAGTTGATTCCGATGTTTGCAGTGCTCTATTCCTTAGCCCTCCAGAAATATTTAAAAAGCTTCTAAAGTAATATTTTGGAAAATTTTGAATTTTGGGGGAAGGGGAATTTCAAAAACATCTTCCCATAACATAATTTGTCCTTTGAACTCGATTCTGATATTTGTAGTGCTCTATCTACTAGTGCTTTAGAAATATTTAAAAAGCTTCTTAAGAAGAATTTTAGAAATTTTTGAGTTTGAGGGGAGGGGGAATTTTAAAAACATCTTCCCATGACTCAACTTTGTTTTCTAAAGTCAATTCTGATGTTTGTAGTGCTCTATAAATTAGTGCTTTAGAAATATTTAAACAGCTTCTAAAGTAGAATTTTAGGAAATTTTGAGTTTGGGGGGAAGGGGGATTTCAATAACCTCTTCCTGTGATATAACATGTCCTCTAAAGTCAATTCTGATGTTTTTAGTGCTTTATCTATAAATACTAGTAAGTCATATTCTGATATTTGTAGCACTCTGTGTCTTGCATAGACCCCAGCAACAAGCCAGCACATCAACCAAACATTGCCAACAAGTGGCTTGGCTGACTGCTGCTGAAGTGTCACAATATCGCCAGCACACCACATGTGCTGTGCAGTGCACATTATTGTGTCAACTGCAAAGTTGAAGTTTTTCTTTTCTTGTGTGGTTAATTATTTTTGATTTTCATGATTAGAAATCAAGCAGGGCTTGCACTATTCCCAAATTTTTGGAAATTTCCTTGAAAATCTATGTGCCACCCCAAAAAACATTTGGTTCCTCAAATCCCTGAAAATCATCCAATCATGATGCCACCCCTAGTGACTATCCCTGCCAAATATTACTTTGTATACCATGATTCTTCACTACTCTCTTGTAAATTAATTTTTGTCTCTTGTGTTACTTTGCATATAAACCAGACAGATATAATTGCAATATACATGGTTCTTCATATGGTGACAAAAGTATTGTCTTTATGAGATTAAGCAATAAAAACAAATTTCTTTTTAACTGAAAGTAAGGAGCAAGATTAAAACTTGAAATGAACAGCAATTATTCCATATACAAAATGGACAGTCCCCTCCTCTAGTCCTTGCTCTTTATGTTACTTTAGCATAAAGAGCTAGGGGTTGAGAAGGGGACAGCCCTTTTCATATATGGAATAATTATTATTTGTTTTAAGTTTTAATGTTGCTCCTTATTTTCAGTTAAAAAAAACTTGATTTTTATTTAATTTCTGAACTTTTTCAATTAATACTGGTTTAATTTTGGCTTACAGTGCATGAAAAATTAAAACACAATTGGTGTAATAGTTTTGGCAGATTTATTCTGGATATGAAGGGTCGCCCCTCCTCAATACCTTGCTCTTTACGCTAAAGCTTTCTATTCTAATTAAACACCCTCTATGTTTCAATTTTAATAAACAGTCAAACTTTAGCATAAAGAATAAGGTATTGAGGAGGGGCAACCCTTCATGTATGGAATAATTTCTGGTAGTTTTTCAAATAGTGCTGCAAAACCTGGCTCACCCTCTATGAAATATACTCCTCCCCCTCACAGAACTCCTTTGTGGAAATTTCATCCAACTTAAACTGAACCTCCCCATCAAATTCCCTACAGACAATTCTTTCCTTGCTGAGAATCCCCCCTCTCTGTAAAATTGCTTGTGGACAATTCACCCTGAAAAAATTCTCCTTAGCATTTTTTCATTGAAATAAGACTTTAATATATACATTGGTTTCATGATCACTCCAGAAATGCCATTTCCACAGAAATTATTTCCCAGAAAACAAAATGCAAAGAAAAAGCCCCTGGAACATCTCCATATAAAAATCTTGGCATAGAGAATGTAAAACAGTTAAAAAGAATTTTGTATAGTAGTTCTGTCAATACCCCCAGTACAACAGTTCCCCCCGAATATTCACTCACCTGAAATTTGCCTCCCAAAGGTAGATTCTCCCATTAGAAATCCACCCCAAGCACAACTTCTCCCCTGGCTGAAGTGCATCTTCACACTTTTAAATGTTTTATGAAGAATCCATAACTACATGAATTCTGTGCTAGTGTTTCAATATACTCAACACAAACTTTATAAGCACATGGACCTATAAAAATAAAAACATCTTCTCATAACATAATTTGTCCTCTAAAACAATTTGGATTTTTTTAGTAGTCTATCTCTTGTCAAATACTTTACCTAATTAATAAAGTTTAGATGTCTTATCAACACACTCTTGTTTCTCTACCCCCTGGCACCTGCATGCTACCCTTAAAGGGGTTATTATAAGCAAAGTTGTGACATCACATACAGGGTTCCTTAAGTAAATTCAGCTAGATAGTAAATAAGTTAAAGGGATGATTATTAAATGGAAATAGGATTTTGAAATATATTTTAATGAACAAGGTTAAAAGCTCAAGTTGTGTAAGGTAAGCAATGATTTATAATTATGATAGTAATATAGGATGAAAGGTGAGCTAAAACAAATAGTAATATGCAATAATTTGTATTATATAGAGGGGGAGGAGTGGAGGTAGGTACGTCAAAATAGCCAACCTTCCTGGGACATAGGCTACCTTAGCATGTACTCATCCCTGAAAGTTTCATTTTCCTAACCCAAACCCTTTCCAAGATAGCCAAAGGAAACTAAAGTAGAATTTTACCCAAAATGGTAGTTGCAAAATGCAGGAATTTGAGAAATTTTGCAGCATGCACATTCCTAACAGTCAAAGCAAGACAAGGGCCAAAAAATGCACAACAAAACAACTGTACAGGCGTCATGAGCCCCAAAGGGTAGAAACCATTGGGTTTTAATAGACAAACCATGGCACACAGCTATCTCTACTATGTAAGTAGTAAATTTAAATAGGCTTTATTTGTTGTTGTTGTTTGGGGCTTGACTTATTCAACCAATAGGTCATATGTGTTTGCATCACTCAATTGTTCTGTGCCTTCTGTAAACACTAGCTTGCTTGGGTGTCACTTTGGTCAATATTCACTGAACCTGATCATGTATCACTTATCTTGCTATTGGTAGGGGATAATTCACCTGCAGCAACTGCCTGCATTGAAAAACAAGAATCAAAATGATGCAACTGTGCTTAGTCATACAGCAATTAAAATACCTATACAGTACAATTATAATAAATAATGCATTTTTACATTGTGACCTATTACATACCTCCATATATAGAAAATTAATCAGATAAAATATAAAAAGATAGATGAGGATAATAAAACAAATAAAATAGAAAAAGGATAACTCTAAAATAAAAAAATTATGGGAGGGGAATCAAGACCATCAAGATTGAAAAATATAGAACATCTAGCATTTATCTTGCTTAAATTAGGGGTTAATCCCCATCATCACCTGCCATCAATTATGAACAGGAACCATAATGATGCAAATGCCTTATCAAACAGCAAAATACAAAATTTATACAAGTCAATTATAATAAAAATATGTTTAACCTGTCACCTATTTCAAATTATAGTCAAATAAGGCAACTCTAAAAAAGGAAGCATCTGAAAAAAAAATTAAAATAAGATGAATTTAGGGAATCAAACCAGTAGTCTTAACCAATTTACTTAATGAGTTTGTCCTTGGTCAACCATGCTAAACCCAAGGGAAAAGAATGGAGAGATAACTAGTCAATTGTTTGAGAAGGAGCCAACCTAGGTCTGGCCCTAGGTTGTATTGTAGCACCTTCTTGGGTAGGTACAGACTCCTTTCCTTTATGTTCCCTCTCTGCCTTGCCAGGGCTGCTATTATCTGCTGACATTGTGGGAAGGGATGAAGCTTCTCTACATAGGTTTTCAACTGTCTTCTTTAGGCTACTTATTTTGTTATCATTTGACTTAATTAGGCTATTTAGGTCAGGGCTACTGGTATCTGCTGAAATTGTGGGAAGGAATGAACCTTCTCTATTTAGGTTTTCCAATGACTTATTTAGGCTACAGACAGCATTTTGAAAGGGTCTTGGTGCTAACTTAGAAAGCAGTTCACAAATAGATGTAATAACCTGAGTTAGAACAGAGATCTGCTTTGCAACACTTTCAAACATGGCCATGTACCTCTTGTTGAGTTCCTCAGCTGGATGTTGATTAGGAGTCAGTGGAGGGAAACAGTCTGTGTGTACTATGGGGATGTGTTCTGTATGCTTACAAAATCCTTTCTTCAAGACCTCAGCAGCAGTCTTCATGGGGACATTATTGGTGAAAGAGTAACTTACAATTGCTTTCTTCTCTATGAATACTGGGCACTAATTGGCATTAGCAGCATGGTTACCATTGCAGTTAGGGCACTTAAGTACCTGATCTTCCAATGTTGTTTTAGATTGGGGGCATTCATCAAGGGTGTGTTGTCCACTACAAAGTAGACATCTTCTGCCTCTTGGGCAATTTGAGGCCATGAGGCCAAAACCTTGGCAATTGAAACACTGAATTGTCTGGGGGATAAACTGCATGACTGTATAACTTGCCCCCCAAACAGAGATTTTCAGAGGGAACTGAACATCCTGATTAAAGGTGCAAACCAAAGGGATAATTGATGGCCTTGGCTTTTTAAAGGCCAGTGTCACTTGTTGTATTCTTTCTTCAACTTGGGCCTCCTTGAAAAAAATCATCAAGATGGGTGACCTCCTCAGATGGGATAAATACAATGCCTTTCCTGTTTCTGACTAAAGCAGGGTTAGAGGTAGGACCAAGCACAAGCTTTATCTTGCATCCATTTACTGCTATATCTGAAATAGAAATTATAGCAGCAGTTACTGACTGGTTCACAGCTGTTACAATAATGGAGCCATCTGGTCCAAGTCTTTCTAACATTGAACCATAATGTCCTCTGTACTCATTATTTTGGAGATGTTGAAACAGTGTTTTAGCAATAACTGTTCTACAGCCCGATGTCAACATCCTAGGCCTACTCGTCTCATTTGGACCTTTAATACCTAAAGCCAAAATCCTTACACTAGAGTTATTGGGGTCAGAGGTGAAAGGACTACTAACCATCCTGTTAGTCATCACAAATAGAACCCCAAAGGGCTAAAACAATTTAAACAACAAACTAAATCACAAAAAGGAAATAAATTATCAAACAAATCGGCTACAAGCAGAGGAGGGCCCTCAGTCAATAACAAGTTAAGCAAACAATATAAGTCAAAAGCAGGCACAGCACTAAACTTCAAAGCAGGGTATAAAAAGGTTTGATCAGCACTTTCAAGCAATCGGTAGGGTAAAAATCTACTTTAGTTATTTTGACCTATCTTGGAGAGGGGTGAGGTTAGGAAAATGAAACTTTCAGGGATGGTTCTACAGGCTAAAATATGGGTCAATATAAACAAAATCATATTATTGAGTTAGGACTAAAGTGAATACACCATTCGATGCCTTTTTTTATGCTGATTATGAATATAATAAGCATTTCTATTGAAAATGAATTTCAGCCCCCCCTATATATGCCACTTCAGGGTTCGGTTAGGTATAGCCTATATAGGGGGGGGGGGAGGGCTGAAATTCATTTCCAATAGAAATGCTTATTATATTTGTAATCAGCATAAAAAAAGGCATTGAATGGTGTATTCACTTTAGTCCTAACTCAATAATATGATTTTGTATATATTGACCAAAATATGTCCTGAGAAGGTATTTTGTCAAAAGCAGGCACATCACTAAACTTCAAAGCAGGGTATAAAAAGGTTTGATAAGCAATTTCAAGCAATTGTTAGTTCCAATTTTCAGGAATCTGAGAGTTTGCAGCCAGCACATTAACAGTCAAAGCATGCCAAAGGCCAAAAAAAGCACAAAGCAAGTGAACAGTCATCAGGGACCCCAAAGGGCAGAGCCCCTTATATTTTAATCAACAAACCGTGGCACAGAGCTACCCCTACTAGGGATATAGCAATTTTGAATATATTTTGATCATTTCAATTTCAATTCGTCTATTCTTCTCAAGTTGAACCACATTATCAATTGGTGTTGCCACTTGACAGATGCTCAAAAGCGATGCCGGTCGATGAAAAAAGTGTTTTTTTGCGGTATCCTTTCTACCGAAAGACGTAATGATTTATTATGTATATTTATACACGTAGTAAGTCACTACTGGTAACAACAAAAACTTACTTTTTAAAAGTAATTAATTCCGTTTTTTTTTGCAAATGGATGCTAGTCATTATTTTTTTTTCAATGGTAAATTTTGCCATGGACTTTGAACTAGAAAAGTTGAATAAAAATGGAAAGAGATATCCCCCTGATACCCCAATCTCATCCAATATATAAAAGGTGAAAATAGACCCTAATAATAAATTCATATCTTTATCCTAATATCTAGTAGTCTCACCCGTTCTTCGTTACTAATAGCTCTTCACTTATTAAGTTTGTGGATTGTGGCAGGGTTGCAAGAAGGTCAAACAAAAAACAAGCCCGAGCCTTTGAAAAACAAGCCAAAATACGCCCGAGCCTTTGAAAACCAAGACTGCTATCATGGTCAGTTCATAAAGTTCTAAAATTGCCCAAATTTGTGTGTTTCACAACAATTTTTGATACTAAGGTCAAAAAAAATTTGCGCGTGTCGTGGCTTGCGCCACGACACGCACATGGCCTCATAAGTGTAGTTGGATTAGTTCTAGATGAGTTTTTTTGTCCGGTTATTTCAAACTTAGCACCAATCTTTCGAAACAAACACGGCAAAAATGGTGGTCCTGGTTAAATCAAACTTCGCAAAAATCTCTCAAAACAAATACGGAAAAATGCGGTCCAAACTTTTTGGTAATTCCTTAATCTTTTTCAAAATCCTCATCATTTCGTTAGTGAAAAAAATTAAAAAATTGTATTACGAAAGTGCTACAAATTGAAGCACGTACTACAGTGCTACACATGATGAAGTAGTACAAAAATAGTTCTTTCGTGCTAGTCAGAAAAATTTTTGCCCCTAATCTAATTCTACTTGTACCTTGCTTGCATACCCGTTGTTCATCCTGCTCCACTGTCACGGAAGAAAAACAATTTAAGTGATCCGCCAAAATTCATCTGTTTTTAGCTGCAGTTTTAAGCGTCATAATGGTTAAACAACTGTGAACTCTTTTTATTAACTTTTAGAATTTAATATGACTTATTCCAATGAATACGCTAGTAACAACCACAAGCCTAAGACATAAAATATCTTTGGTTTATTATCGCATAAGAAATTTGGTACACGTTATTTGGTACAACTGCAACACAATATTTAAAGATAACTTTATTATTAAAGTAATGCCTAAAAAAATCGTGAGAACGGGGTCAATACAAAAGCCTTGTAATCCCAAGATGAAATAATACGTACAGATAAAAACAAAAAAGAAAGGCACTTAGATCCATAAGGCACTAAAAGATTTAAGACTCAGAGGAGGCTAGGATATTATCTAGATCGACTAGATCGGTTGTCTGGTCAGATTCTTCGACTTAAAATATCACTATTGAAAAGAAGTTGCAACAAAATATTTAAAGATAACTTTATGATTAGAGTTAGGACTGAAAAATCGTGAGAACGGGGATAATACCAAAGCCTTTGTAATCCCAAGATGAAATAATATGGACAGATAAAAAAAAGAAAAAAGAAAGGCACATAGTTCCGTAAGGCACTAAGAGATTAAATACTCAAAGGAGGCTAGGATATTATCTAGATCGACTAGATCGGTTGTTTGGTCATTTTCTTTGACTTCAAAAACCCTAGAAATATAACTATTGCAAAGCAGTTGCAGCACAATATTTAAAGATAACTTTATGATTATAGTATGGCCTCAAAAAGAAACGTGAGAACTGGGTTAACACAAAACTCTTCGTAATGCCAAGATTAAATAATAGAGACAACTAAAAAAACAAAAAAAGAAAGACACTTAGATCAATAAGGCACTAAGAGATTTAAGACTCAAAGGAGGCTAGGATATTATCTAGGTCGACTAGATCAGTAGTTTTGTCAGTTTCTTCGACTTCAGAAGCCTTATAAATATCAGTATCGAAAAGCTGTATACGCTTTGTAGGCTCAGACGTCCGGCAACTCGACATCTCAGGCCTTATGAATATGAGTATTAAAAAGAAGTTGCAATACAATATTTGAAGATAACTTTATGATTAAAGTAAGGCCTCAAAAAAACGTAGGAACGGGGTTAATACAAAAGCCTTCGTGATCTCAAAATGGAATAATAAGTACAGACATAAAAAAAAAAACCGAAAGGCACTTATATCCATAAGGCACTAAGAGATTTAAGACTCAAAGGAGGCTAGGATATTATCTAGATCGACTAGATCAGTTGTTTGGTCAGTTTCTTCGACTTCACAAGCCTTATAAATATCATTATTGAAAAGCTGCATACGCTTTGTAGGCTCAGACGTCCGGCAACTCGACATCTCAGGCCTGATGAATATCACTATTAAAAAGAAGTTGCAATACAATATTTGAAGATAACTTTATGATTAAAGTAAGGCCTAAAAAAAACGTAGGAACGGGGTTAATACAAAAGCCTTCGTGATCTCAAAATGAAATAATAAGTACAGATATAAAAAAAACAAAAAAACGAAAGGCACTTATATCCATAAGGCACTAAGAGATTTAAGACTCACAGGAGGCTAGGATATTATCTAGATCGACTAGATCGGTTGTTTGGTCAGTTTCTTTGACTTCAAATATCACTATTGAAAAGCAGTTGCAGAACAATATTTAAATATAAATTTATGATAAAATTAAGGCCTGAAAAAAAAAACGTGAGAACTGGGTTAATACAAAAGCCTTATTAATTACAAGAGGAAATAATATGGACAGATAAAACAAAAAGAAAAAAGAAAGGCACTAAGAGATTTAAGACTCGAAGGAGGCTAGAATATTAGCTGCGTTTTTTTTCGAAGTTCCGTGTTTCATGGTTCATGTTCCAAGTTTCATGTTCTAGCCCAAAAGGGCAGTTTTTGTCGCTTTAGTGGTCCCTGTGCATGTTCTTGGTTGACCATCTAAAAACGCAATTTAGGAAAAGTGGCAAAATATTCAAAACTGTGGAAACATGTGGAAAAATTCTGAGCTTTTTATTTGCCTTTTTTCTTGTACACATGTGTTTCACCTTGGCCTCTATTCAAAAACGCATATTCAGCAGGATCTATGTCCATTTTCTTCCCTTCCATCTTATCCTTTCTTTTGTCATCTACAGATAACTTTTTTCTATCTGGATAGGGACCAATCGAACACGGAACACGCACAAAGAGCAAGTTCCAAGTTTGAGGAAACAGACAGTCGAACAGGCAACATGATTTTTCGTGTTTCGAAAAAAAACGAATTTTTTTTAAAAAATGATTTTGCGTGTTTTGTCGAAAACGCAAAAATGTCAAAACACGTTTAAACCACGGACCCAACCATGCAAAAAAAACGCCACTATTATCTAGATCGACTAGATCGGTTGTTTGGTCAGTTTCTTCAACTCCACAAGCCCTATATATATCACTATTGAAAAGCAGGTGCAACACAATATTTAAAGTTAACTTTATGATTAAAGTAAGGCCTCAAACAAAAACGTAAGAACTGGGTTAATACAAAAGCCTTCGTAATCCCAAAATGAATTAATACAAACGGATAAAAAAACAAAAACAAAAAAGAAAGGCACTTAGATCCACAGGGGACTAAGAGATTTAAGACTCAAGTGAAGCTAGGATATTTTCTAGATCGACTAGATAACCTTTTTTGAAAGTCAAAATGCTCATATTTTGTTTTGATTGAGTTCAATGTCTTCCTAAATATTTCTTGTATTTGACTACTGAGGATGTTGTTACATTCTCTTTGGACTATTGCTCTGAGGGTTGTGGGAGGGGGGGGGGTGGCATTCTCAAAGTCATAATTTCTGGACCTTTAAACTATGCTGAACAAAATTACTAACTCAAAATTTTGATTGGATGTGTTTGAGGAAGTGATTTACGTGGGGGAAGCGGAGCTGGTTTCCCTCCATGAGCTCTTTTTGAAGTTCCTTTGACATTTCTTAGCATAAGAAGTACCCTGGTCAAAAAACAAAACAATATATTGTACCCACATTGCTCTTTACTTAGGCAGCACGATTGTGCTGCCTATGAAATTTTGTCTTGAGATTTTAATTATACAGCACTGGACGTGCCAATTAGACCATTTGAGCCCCTCCTGTAATTCAGCCTATAGGCACCCAAGTATATTTACACATTAGGGGGGGGTGGATAAAGTATAATAAACTTGCACTTAAAAAGTGTTAATTAAAAGTCTATAGAAGGACATGTGAAGAAGGAAACATGTTAAGAAAACAATTCATAATATGCAGAATAATTGTAGATATCACATGTTGCATGTATCTCAGCTATACTTTATCCCTAACTCCTTCCCCTAATGTGCAAATATATAACCCAAATTAGATATTTCTAATGAATTCTGCCTCCCAACAGTAAATTGTTTTTCTGGTTTTGTTTGTCATAGTTGATTAAATTTACTGGAACAATGGATGAATTTCAGACATATATTTGCAAATTAAGAGGGATAGCCTGAGGGAATTGTATAGCAGGGCTACAAGCAGGATATCAGCAACAGTTATTTCTGTATATTGATTATCAAGTAAGAATTGTTTTCTTAAAATGTTTCCTTCTCTAGGTATATACCATTACAAGTAGGGAAATCTGCATATTACAAAGCATAAATTGTTTTCTTGACATGATTTTTTCGCAACATCCCAATTCTAGATTAAGCCTAGGCCACAAAAAGATTGGGCCAGATCTGTCAAATATATAAAAAAAGGATATATCTGCATAAAATTCAAGTCTTGTCTTAATCTGAGCAGCAATAAAATTCCTTGTAACTTGTAAGACTCCTAACGCAGAGCCATCTCAGCCATGCAGAAATAAATTCCTAGTGGCGAAGCGTTTCAGAATACAAAGCGTTCTACGCGCTAAAGGAGGGCTTTTTGTCTTTTTGGTGACTAACCACGGCTGAGCCACCGTGATTTTGGAATTTTTGTCTGGTTCCAAACTTTCAGTCAAAATAAGCCCAAAATAAGCCCATTTTCCCGCCCCACGGCCCTCACACCCACTCCAAAATTTAGCCCGCCCCTGACGGCTAAAACAAGCCCACGGAGCGGAAAACAAACCCATCTGGCAACACACATTTGTGGACTTTGTAAACCATGCCCTCTATTTTTTATAAAATTTTATTTATGTTTGCAAGTTATAGAGCGCAGGCCTTTTAAAACTAGTCAAAAAGAATTTTTAATTTTGAATTTTTAAAAGGTTTTTGCAAAATAAATTTCATTTTCCATTGCTTATTTCATGAATCAAGTAATGGCTAAATCCTCAGTCTGTTTTGTGGTAATATTAAATAAAAAAAAGTTTTTTCAACTGAAAGTAAGTAGGAACATTAAAAGTTAAACTTACACTAATTTATTATGCATCTGAGGGAGGGGGGTGCCACGTCCTTAAAACCTTGCTCCGTATGCTAAGGGTTGACTTTCGATTCCAACTATTTAAGAATGACTCCAAATATTTAGGAATGACTCCTGAAACACAGGGGCGGTTTAATTTGAATCATAAGCTTTTAAAAAATTCTGATACTTTCTCTACTATTGACTTGCTACTTGGTCCATCTTTATATTGTATCAAGTTCAGAAAGTAAAGGTCCCCTCTCTGCAATCTGATCATTCTGAAATTCTAAAATTAATTCAAAATGTATGCTATTCTCCCAAACTCCACATAGCAACTTTTAACAGCTCCAAAGGCAATTGGCCCCAGTTTCGGAAAATTTTGAAGGAAGAGGATTTTCGATTTTTATCAACTAATTTTATTATTAACGCTATTGAGTCCAATATGAAATCCATTCTGTTACAATGAGCTAAATCTTCCATACCCTTGACTAAGTCAATTTTTATAAGGGTTCCAAGAGACCAGAGAATTGGTGGAATGAGGAGCGCATGATGGCAGTAAAGGTTAAAAAGAAGGCTCTTAAATTGTTTTAAAGGAATCCTTCTCCATGTACAGCTATTTCCAATCATATGCTAAAGTAAAATTGGTATGTAAGAAAGCTAAACAGTCTACATGGTCCAATTTTTAGTTCAGACATTAGGTTCAGAACCCTAATTTCAAAGATTCAAAACTACGATAAAATAAAAGTTCAAAATAGGGATAAAATCCTTTTTAATAGACAGTGTATAATAAATACACTGTGTATAATACTACTGATGACGGTCACTGTATATATGACTGAAATATCTGGTATTTTTTTTGAAATTTATTATACACTGTCTATTAAAAAGGATTTTATCCCTATTTTGGACTTTTATTTTATCGTCATGGAAAGGCAGTGTGGTCTTGGAAATTATCTAATTCACAGCTACATTAGCCAACTCAATAGTGGTACGCAGTCTAATGATGAAAATATTGTTTTATACATATATAAATTAAAAAAATTTCTACAAAAAAGTTTTTAAAAGAAAAAGTAAAGAACTCCATTAAACAAAAAATGAGCAAAATTCAAATGATCTACCAAGCATGAAACTACCACAAATCAGCATCAATAAATAAATGAAATCCAAAACGAACAGAAATTACAAAATATAACCAAGACAAACTCAAAACGAGCAGAAATTAACATAAGTTGGGCTCAAAACCCCTATGCCTTCCCAAGGCCAGAACAAAATTTGCAATTTACTGAAAAAATATAAGTCTTTTTACTTTTTTACTTTTAACAAATAAAATAATATTAAAATTTTGATTACTAAATATCAGTATATGTATATTAAACTGACAATCCAAATTCATTTGTATTTTTTTCAGAAAGTGCAAATTATGTTCTGGCCTTGGGAAGGCAAAGAGGGTTTCGAGCCCAACTTATGTTATTTTCTGCTCGTTTGAAGTTTGACTCGGTTATTTATTGCAATTTCTTTTCGTTTTGGATTTCATTTATTTATCGATGCTGATTTGTGGTAGTTTCACGCTAGGTAGATTATTTGATTTGATTTTTGCTCATTTTTTGTTTAATGGAGTTCTTCACTTTTCTTTTAAAAACTTATTTTTTGGAAACGTTTTTAATAAATTTATGTTCGTTTTATATTGAAATAGTCTTTTCAGGGAAAAAGAAAATAATACTTTAAATCTTTTCGTTTTTTTAAGAATTTTTAGTTTGGCCTGCTATTTGTACGCTGGAAGAAAATTTTCAGCATTTCTTAACAACATACACCCTCTTAAAAATCTGGACACAAATAGTAGTGTTTAATTTAGTTTCATACCTCCTCTATTTGACCTGAAATGAACAACTTGATACCATTCGCAAAAAAATCTGTTTACTTTCTTTGATAGCTTGGATACACTTGCGTTATTTCGATTTGTTTAAATTTTAAGAGCAGAAGCAGCCCCGAAAGATTAAACATAATACCCTCATCTTACGGCAACATTTGGTTTTTAAATATAAAGGTAAATGGGAGGGGATTAGTTTCCCTCCAATTGCTTTCGACTATTAAAAAGAGCATCAGCCCTTTCTTTTTTCATTCGAATGAACCCTTTTCGAAGTTCCTTAGACAACTCCTTTGATACGAAGTGCCCTGGTCTTAACAAAAAGAACAACAACAAGAAAATAATAGATTATACCCACATCGATCTATACTATAAAACTGTCAAACCTTCCAATCCCTTTCGACTATTAAAAAGGGCACTAGGCCTTTCAATTTCCAATCGAATGAGCCCTTTTTGAGTTTCTACGACAACACTTTCTATAAACAACTTATATTCCCCTAGGGCATAAATTACAACCCTTACCCTAAAAGCTGTGAGGGTAGTTGTCATCCCCTAAGACCTAATTTCCAGAACTTTCAACTACGTTAAACAAAATGGCTATCTCAAAATTTTGATTGGATGTGTCGGCGAAAATGTTGGGTGTGATAGGGGCATTAGTTGCTGTCCAGTTACTTTTAACTATTAAAAATGGCACTAGCCATTTAAATTTCCTATCAAATGAGCCCTTTTGAAGTTTCTACGACAACACTTTCTATAAAAACCTTATATGCCCCCAGGATATAACTTACAACCTTTGTCCTGAGGGCTGGGGGGGGGTGTCATCCTCAAAGACCTAACTTCCAGAACTTTCTGCAACGTTGAACAAAATGGCTATCTGAAAATTTTGATTAGATTTGTTTGGGGGAATGGTGGGCGTGAGAGGAGGGTTAGTTACCCTCCAATATCTTTCAACTATTAAAAAGGGCACTATTCCTCTCAATTTCCAATTGAAAGAGCCCCTTTTGAAAATTTTACAACAACACTATCTATAAAAACCTTATAAGCCCCCAGAGCATAACTTAAAACTGTTGCCCTGGGGATCTGGGGGGATTGTTATTCTTAAATAAATAATTTTAGAATTTTCAACTACGTTGAACAAAATGGCTATATCTAAAATTTGATTGAATGTGTTCGGGGAAATGGTGGGCGTGAGAGGGGGGTTAATTACTCTCCACTCACTTTCGACTACTAATACGGGCAACTTCAATTTCCAATCAAATGAGCCCTTTTTGAAATTTCTACAACAACTTTCTCTATTTTCCTTATATGCCCCAAGAGCATAACTTACAACACTTGCACTGAGGGCTCTGATGGGGTTATCATCCTAAAAGACCTAATTTCTAGAACTTTCGACTACGTTGAACAAAATGTACATCTCAAAATTTTGATTGGATGTGTTTGGGAAAATGGTGGGCGTGAGAGGGGGGTTAGTTGCCCTTCAATCACTTTCGACTATTGAAAGGACACTAGCCCTTTCAATTTCCAATTGAATGAGCCCTTTTACAAGTTTCTACAACATTGCTTTCTATAAAAAAAAACCTTATATGCCCCCAGGACATAACTTATGACCCTTCCCCTTCTGGCTGTGGCGGTGGAGGGGTTGTCATCCTTAAAGACCTAATTTCCAAAATTTTCAACTAGGTTGAATAAAATGCCTTTCAAAAATTTCGATTGGATGTGTTTGGGGAAAAGGTGGGCGTAAGAGGGTGCTAGTTGCTCTCAAGTCACTTTCGAGTCTATTAAAAAGGGCACTGGCCCTTTGTATTTCCAATCGAATGAGCCCTTTTTCAAGTTTCAACGACAAAGATTTCAATTAAAAACTTTTATGACACCAGGGCATAACTTATAATCCTTGCCTTGAAGACTGTGGAGGAAGACGTGGAAGGGGTGTTAGTCGCCTTCCAATCACTTTCGACCATTAAAAAGGGCACTAGCCATTTCAATTTCCAATCGAATAAGCCCTTTTTGAAGTTTCTATGACAACGCGTTCTATAAAAACCTTATATACCCCCAGGGCATAAATTACAACCCTTGCCGTGAGGGCTGTGAGGGGGGGGGGGTGTCAAACACCAAGACGAAATTTCCAGAACTTTCACCTAAGTTGAACAAAATGGCTATCTTAAAACTTTTATTGGATAGGTGTGGGGAAAAAGTGGGCGTGAGAGGGGAGAGAATTACCCTCAAATAACTTTTGACTATTAAAAAGGGAACTAGCCCTTTGGACTTTCAATCAAAAGATCCATCTTTGAACGTTCTATAACAACGCTTTCTATAAAAACCTTATATTGCCCCAGGGCATAACTTACAACCCTTGCCCTGAGGGCTGTGTCCTTCTATCTGGAAATCAACTACGCTGGACACAATTGCAAGATAAAAGTTTTGATTGGATGTATTTGGTGAAAAAGTGGGCGTGAGGGGGGGGTTAGTTAAACTCAAATTACTTTCGACTATTAAAAAGGGCACCAGACCTTTAAATTTCGAATCAAATGAGCCCTTTTTCAAGTTTCTACGATAAAGATTTCAATAAAAACTTTTATGCCCCCAGGGCATAACTTATAACCCTTGCCCTGAAGACTGTGAGGGGAGTGTTCTAATCAAAGGTATAATTTCCGAAACTTTAAACTGCGTGGACCAAAAAGGCTATCTCAAAATTTGGATCGGATGTTTTTGGAGAAATAATGGGTGTGGAAGAGGTGTTGCCTATCAATCAATTTCGAATATTAAAAAGGGTACTAGCACTTCCAATTTCCAATCGAATGAGCCCTTTTTGACGTTTCTACGACAGAGCATTCTATAAAAACATTAACTGCCCCCCTGGCATAAAAACAATCCTTGCCCTGAGGGCTTTTGGGGGGGGGGGGTCATCCTCAAAGACCTAATGTCCAGACCTTACAACTATGTTGAACAAAATGATTCTCTTAAAACTATGATTGGATATGTTTGGGGAAAAGGTTGGCATGAGAGGGGGGTTAATTGCCCTTTAAGCACTGATAAATATTAAAAAGGGCACTAGACCTCTGAATTTCAGATCGAATTAGCCTTTTTTGAAGTTTCTACGACAACGCGTTCTATAAAAAACTCATGTGCCCCCAGGGCAAAACTTACAACCCTTGCCCTGAGGGTTGTGGGCAAGCGTCCTCCTCAAAAATATAATTTGTATCTGGAAATCAACTACGCTGAACAAAATGGCTATCTGAAAGTTTCGATTGGATGTGTATGGGGAATTAGTGGGCATGAGAGGGGGGTTAATTGCCCTCAAATCACATTCAACTATTAAAAAGGGCACTAGACCTTTGAATTTCCAATCGAATGAGCCCTTCAATTTTCTATGACAAAGATTTCAACAAAAAATTGTATATGCCCCCAGGGCGTAATTTATAACCATTGCCCTGAAGACTGTGGGGGAGTGTCCTCCTCAAAGGAATAATTTCCTGACCTTTAAACTGCGTGGAACAAAATGCTAGCTCAAACTTTTGATTGGATGAGTTTGGAGAAATGGTAGGCGTGAACGGGGTGTTTGTTGCCTTCCTATCCCTTTCGAATATTAAAAAGAGCACTAACTATTCCAATTTTTAGTCGAATGAGCCTCATTTGAACTATCTACGACAACACGTTCTATAAAAACCTTATATGCCCACAGGGCATAACTTACAACCCTTGCCATGAGGGCGGTTGGGGGGGGGGGGTTGTCATCCTCAAAGATCTACTTTCTAGAACTTTCAACTACGTTCAAAAAATGGCTATCTTAAAATTGTGATTGGATGTGTTTGGGGAACAGGTGGGCATGAGAGGGGGGTTAGTTGCCCTCAAATAAATTTTGACTATTAAAAAGGGCACTAGCCATTTGAATCTCCAATCGAATGAGTCTTTTTTGAAGTTTCTACGACAATGCTGTCTATAAAAACCTTATATGCCCCAGGGCAAATCTTACAACCCTTGCCCTGAGGGCTGTGGGGGAGTGTCCTCCTCAAAGACATAATTTCTATATGGAAATCAACTGCGCTGAACGAAATGGCTATCTCAAATTTTCATTGGATGTCGTTCGGGAACTGGTGGGCGTGGAAGGGGTGTTAGTTGCTTTCCATTCACTTTCGACTATTAAAAAGGGCACAAGTCACTCCAATTTCCAATTGAATGAGCGCTTTTCGAAGTTTCTACGACAATTCCTTCGATACGAAGTGCCCTGGTCTAGAGAAATAAATAATACATTGTGCCAACATCATTCTTATATGCCCCCATGGCATAGCTTAAAACCCTTGCCCTGAGGGTTGTGGGGGAGTGACCTCCTCAAAAATATAATTTTTATCTGAGAATCAACTATGCTGAACAAAATGGCTATCTCAAAATTTGTATTGGATGTGTTTGGGGGAATGATGGGCGTGGTGGAGGGGGGGGGCTAGTTACCCTCCAATAATTTTCGAATATTTAAAAGGGTACTAGCCACTCCAATTTTCAATTGAATGAGCCCCTTTCGAAGTTTCTATGACACTCCTTCGCTACGAAGTGGCCTGGTCAATGACCAAGAAAAAAAATACATTGTGCCAGCATCGCTCTTTACTTAGTCAGCTCATAGCGCTGCCTATGATACAAATTTTTATGTTTTAAGTTAATAAGTAGAGAAGAGAGACAAACCCCAATACTAGAAGTTTTCCCAAAGGAGCAATTTTGAGTTCCCTTCTGTTTAATTTGTCTGCTGAGATGCCTTATTTGGAATTAGCATTAACACAGTGAATTTTGATCTAATCTTAAGGCAAGATTTAGTTTGGGGCCCTTTTTGAAACTTCTATAACAACTTTCTATATAGACTTTATATAACCCCAGGCCATAACTTACAACCCTTGCATTGAGGGCTCTGAGGGGTTTATCATCCTAAAAAAAAACTTTATTTCAAGAACTTTCAACTTCGTTGAACAAAATGGATATTTCAAAATTGTAATGGGATGTGTTTGGGAAGACAATGGGTGTTCGAAGGGCATTAGTCCCGCTCTAATCACTTTCACTATTAAAAAGTGCACTCGTCCTATCAATTTCCAATTAACTGAGTCCTTTTGAAGTTTCAAGGCTTTCAATAAAGACCTTATACGCCCCCAGGGCATTATTACAACCCTTATCCTGAGAGCCGTGGGGGGGAGGGGTTGTCATCCTTAAAGACCTAATTTCAAAAATTTTGAACTACGTTGAATAAAATGGCTATCTAAAATATAGATTGGATGTGTTTGGAGAAAAGATGGGCGTAAAAGGGGGGTTAGTTGCCTTCAAATCTCTTTCAACTATTAAAAAGAGCACTATCCCTTTAAATTTCCAATCAAATGAGCCCCTTGTCAAGTTACTGCGACAGAAATTTCAATAAATCCTTAATGCCCCTAGGGCATAACTTACAACCCTTGCCCTGCGGACTGTGGGGGGAGTGTCCTGCTCAAAGATATAATTTCCTGAACTTTGAACTGCGTGGAACAAAATGGCTATTTCAAAATCTTTATTGGATATATTTGGGAAAATGGTGGGCGTGAGAGGGGCGTTAGTCGCTCTCCAATCACTTTCAACAATTAAAAAAGGCACTAACCCTTTCAAATTCCAATCGAATGAGCCCTTTTGAAGTTTCTACGCTTTCAATTTAAAACCTTATACCCCCACAGGGCATAAATTACAACCCGTGCCCTGAGGGTTGTAGGGGGGTTGTCATCTTCAAAGATCTAATTTCCAGAACTTAAAACTTCGTTGAATAAAATGGCTATCTAAATTATTTATTGGATGTGTTTGGAGAAAAGCTGGACGTAAGAAGGGGGTTAGTTGCCTTCAAATCACTTTTGACTATTAAAAATACCACTAGCCCTTTGAATTTCCAATCGAATGAGCGCTTTTTTAAGTTTCTAGGACAAATATTTCAATGAAAACCTTATGTGCCCCCAGGGCATAGCTAAAAACCCTTGCCCTGAAGACGTTGGGGGGAGCGTCCTGCTCAAAGGTATAATTTGATGAACTTTGAACTGCGTGGATCAAAATGGCTATTTCAAAATCTTTATTGGATGTGTTTGGGAAAATGGTGGGCGTGATCACTCTCCAATCACTTTCAACTATTAAAAAGGCACTAGCCCTTTCAATTTCCAATTGAATGAGCCCTTTTGAAGTTTCTACGCTTTCAATAAAAACCTTATACGCCCCCAGGGCATAACTTACAACCCTTGCCCTGACAGCCGTGGGGGGGGAAGGGTTGTCATCCTTAAAGACCTAATTTCCAAAACTTTCAACTACGTTGAATAGAATGACCATCTAAAATATGGATTGGTTTTATTTGGAAGAAAGCTGGGCTTGAGAGGGGGTTAGTTGCCTTCAAATCACTTTTGACTACTAAAATAGGTACTAGCCCTTTGAATTTTAAATTTAATGGGCCTTTTTTCAAGTTTCTATGACAAAGATTTCAATAAAAACCTTATATACCCCCAGGGCATAACTTATAACCCTTGCCCTGAAGACTTTGGGGGGGAGTGTCCTGCTCAAAGATATAATTTCCTGAACTTTGAACTGCGTGGAACAAAATGGCTATTTCAAAATCTGTATTGGATGTGTTTGGGAAAATGGTGGGCGTGAGAGGGGCGTTAGTCGCTCTCCAATGACTTTCAACTATTAAAAAAGGCACTAGCCCTTTCAATTTCCAATAGAATGAGCCCCTTTGAAGTTGCTAAGCTTTCAATTTAAAACCTTATACGCCCACAGGGCATAATTTACAACCCTTGCCCTGAGGGCTGTAGGGGGGTTGTCATCTTCAAAGACCTAATGTCCAGAACTTAAAACTACGTTGAATAAAATGGCTATCTCAAAGTTTTGATTAGATAGATGTGTTTGGGGAAAAGGTGGGCGTGAGAGGTGGGTTAGTTGCCCTCTAATCACTTAGCCCTTAGCCCTTTCAAAGGCACTAGCCCTTTGAATTTCAATCGAATGAACCTTTTTTCGACAACGCCTTCTATAAAAAAGTTTCTACGTTTAGTTTCGTTTAAAGTTTCTCTATATAAAAGTTTCTACGAAAACGCCTTCTATAAAAAACCTTATATGCCCCCAGGGCATAACTTACAACCCTTGCCTTAAGGGCTGTGGGGGACTGTGCTCAGGAACACAATTTCTGTTTGGAAATCAACTACGCTCAACAAAATGGCTATCTCAAAATTTTGATTAGTTGGCTTAGGAAAATGGTGGGCGTGGAAGGGGTGTTAGTCACCTTCCAATTACTTTTGAATATAAAAAAGGGCACAAGCCACTTCAATTCCCAATTGAGTGAGTGTTTTTCGAAGTTTCTACGACAATTCTTTGCTACAAAGTGCCCTGCTCTAAAGGACAAAATTAATAAATAATAAATTGTGCCAACATCGTTCTTGTGCCAACATCAGGGCATAACTTAAAACTCTTGCCCTGAGGGTTGTGGGGGATTGTCCTCCTCTTTACTTAGTCCCCGTTTCGTGTCTCGTTCTCAAGTGTCCCCGTTCTTTACTGAGGCAGCGCGATCACGCTTCCTATAATTTATACAACAAATTTCTATACAAACCTTACATGCCCGTAGGGCATAACTTGCACCCCTTACACTGAGTTTTCTGAGGGGGTTATATTCCTATAACCTATAATTTCCACAATGTTCAACTACGTTGAACAAACTAGATATCTCAATATTTTTATTGGATGTGTTTTGGAAAATGATGGGCGTGAGAGGGCCGATTGTCGCTATCCAATCACTTTCAGCTATTAAAAAAGGCACTAGCCCTTTCAATTTCCAATTGAATGAGCCCTTTTGAAGTTTCTACGACAACGCTTTCAATAAAAACTTTATATGCCCCAGGGCATAACTTAAAACTCTTGCACTGAGGGCTCTGAAGGGGTTATCCTCCTAACAGACAAAATTTCCTGAACTTTCAACTACGATGAACAAAATAGATATCTTAAATTTGTTATTCGATGTGTTTGAGAAAATGGTGTGCATGAGATCGGCGTTAGTCACAATCCAATACCTTTCAATCATTAAAAAAGTCACTAGTCCTTTCAATTTCTAATTGAATGAGCGGCTTTGAAGTTTCTATCACAATGCTTTCAACAAAAACTTTATATACCCCAAGGCGTAACTTACACCCCCTGCCCTGAGGGTTGTTGCAGGAGGGGTTGTAATCCTTAAAGACTTGATTTCCAAAACTTTCCACTACGTTGAATGAAATGGCTATCATAAAATTTTTATTGAATGTGTTTGGGGGAAGGCGGGACGTGGGGGGGTCTTGTTGCCCTTCAATCACGTTTGACGATTAAAAAGGGCACGAGCCGTTTGAATTTCAAATACAAAGAGCCCCTCTTTAAGTTTCGACGACAACGCCTTCTATAAAAATCTTATATGCCCCCAGGGCATAACTTAAAACCCATGCCCTGTGCGATGTGGGGGAGTGTCCTCTTCAAAAAAATTTTTTCTATCTGGAAATCAACTACGCTGAACAAAAGGGCTATCTCAAAATTTTTTTTGGCTGTGGTTGGGGTACTGATGGGCGGGGGGGGGGGGCTAGTTGCCCTCCAATCACTTTCGACTATTAAAAAGGGCACTAGCCCTTTAAATTTCTAGTTGAACGAGCCTGTTTTGAAAATTCTACGACAACGCCTTCTATAAAAACCTTATATGCCCCCAGGGCATAACTTAAAACCCGTGCTCTGAGGAATCCGGGGGAGTGTTGTTCTCAAAAACATATTTTCTATCAGGAATCAACTACGCTGAACAAAATGGCTATCTCGAAATTTTGATTGGATTGTTTGTGGCAATGATGGACGTTGGGGGGGGGCTAGTGGCCCTCCAAACACTTTCGACCATTAAAAATGGCACTAGCCCTTTTAATTTCCAATCGAATGAGCCTTTTTTTAAGTTTCTACGACAACGCCTGCTATAAAAACCTTATATGTCCCTAGGGCAAAACTTAATACCCTTGCCCTGAGGGTTGTGGGGGAGTGTCCTCCTCAAAAACATATTCTCTATCTGGAAAACAACTATGCTGAACAAAATGGCTATCTCAAAATTTTGATTGGATGTGTTTGGGGGAATGATGGGCGTGACGGGGGTGCTAGTTGCCCTCCAGTCACGTTCGACTATTAAAAAGGGTACTAGCCTTTCGAATTTCCAATCGAATTAGCTTGTTTTAAAGTTTCTACGACAACACCTTCTATAAAAACCTTATATGCCCCCAGGGCATAACCTAAAACCTTTGCGCTTAGGGTTGTGGGGGAGTGTCCTCCTCAAAAACATATTTTCTATCGGGAAATCAATTACGCTGAACAAAATGGTTGTCTCAAAATTTTGTGGGGCGGTGTTGGGGGGAATGCGGGGCGGGGGGTCTAGTTGCCCTCCAATTACTTTCGACTATTAAAAAGTGGAGTGGGTGCTAGCCACTCCAATTTCCAATCGAATGAGCCCTTTTCATCGTTTCTACGACAACTCCTTCGATACGAAGTGCCCGGGTATGGAGAAAAAAAAACACATTGTGCCCACATCGTTCTTTACTTAGGCAGCGCTAGCGCGCTGCCTATGAAATGGCTCATAAGTTAACATGGTATTCACGTGATGGTAAGACAGCAAACTTTATTGATTTTGTTATAGTAAACCGAAGACTGGCAGGATCAATACAAGATACAAGGGTATATAGGAGGGCCGTTATTGATGTTAAAAGTAAAGATCACCATCTAGTAGTGTCAATGATTAATTTAAAGCTGAAATATCGGAAGGGTAACTACCTCCTGGGAAGTTATTATAATGGTAGACTCCAGGATGAGAATTTGAGAGAAACTTTCCAGGAACAGTTGAATACTAAACTTGAGAGTTTAAAATATGATAATGTGGAAGATGGTTGGAATAACTTTAGAAAAATAATTTGTGAAGTTACTGAAGGTGTATTAGGGAAGAAAGCTAGAACTGCAGCTAAGAATATTTGTGAAAAAGCTTTATGTTTAATAGAAAGTAGAAAGGACTTGCACAAGAATTACTTGAGTTAAAGATCATATGAAAACGAAAGGCCTTATAAGAAAGTGGAGAAGGCATTCGAATATGAACTAAGGAGGAGGGAAGTGGAGGCCAGGGATAAAATTGTCGAGGATCTGGAAGACGCAGCTAGACGGCATAATAGTAAAATATTTTACTGGCATGTTAACAAATTGAGAGGGAGTATTCTATCTGGACTTAGCCCAGTTAAAGATAGGAATGGGGCCGCAAAGAGCGATAAGGAAAAAACTAAAGAGAGATGGGCCGAACATTTTGAGAATCTACTTAACCGAGATAGAGTTGCAGAAAAAGATATAGAGGAAAAATGAAAAAGTTTGTGATACCTTGGATGTGAAGAGAGATTTGTTTTGTGAGGAGGAAATAGCAACAGTACTAAAGGGATTAAAAAATAATAAGGTTCCAGGTGTTGAAAAGGTTGTAAATTAGTTTCTTAAATATGGTGGCTCTGAGTTTAGAAATAAGTTACTGAAGATTATCAATATGATCTTTGAAAAAGGGGATACCTACCGATTTTAGGAAAACCTTAATTAAGCCACTTTACAAGAAAGGTGATAAAAGTGAGTGTGGTAATTATTGAGGCATTAGTCTGGTCTCTGTACGTAGTAAATTTCTTAGTAATATGATACTTTTTAGACTGAGAGATGCCGTAGACAAAGTTTTAAGAAAAGAACAGTGCGGTTTTAGAAAAGGTAGAGGATGTGTCGACCAAATTTTCACTCTTTGGTTAATAATTGAGAAGTGCCTGAGTTATCAAACCTCTTTGGTCCTCAGTTTTGTAGATTATGAGCAAGCGTTCGATTCTGTTGATAGAAGAGCTTTAGCAAAGTTTTTATCCTTGTATGTTATACCAGACAAATACATTAATGTGATTAGTGCTATGTACGAGAATAACACTGCTGCGGTTAAGGTAGGAAATGAGGTTAGCAGCTGGTTTTGTATTAAATCAGGAGTTAAGCAGGGTTTTGTTCTATCCCCCTTTATACTGATTATTTTGATGGACTTTTTAAGGAGCACAGGAAAGGCAATGGGAGGCCACGGTATCAAATGGGGAGGTAAAACTCTAATGAACTTAGATTATACTGATGATTTAAGCATCCTAGATGAAAACGTGAGCAAAATGAATGAAGTTTTAGAGGTTTTGCGAGTTCAGGGTGCTAGAATTGGTTTGAAAATTAATATTAAGAAGACTAAGTCACTAAGGCTAGGAATAAGTGAAGATGAAAAGGTGACGTTGGGTGATGAAAAGATTGATCAGGTGGGCAGCTTCACTTACCTTGGTAGTATTATTAGTAAAGATGGTGGGAGCAGTGAAGATGTTAAAATTAGACTAGCCAAGGCACAGGGTGTTTTTTCACAGTTAAAAAAAGTTTGGAAGAATAGGAAGATAAGTCTGAAAACCAAGATTAGAATCTTAGAAGCTACAGTGGTGACAGTGGTCAAATATGGCTCTGAAGCATGGGCGCTCCGAAAAGTAGACGAAGATTTACTAGATGTTTTCCAGAGAAATTGCTTAAGGATTGTTCTGGGTACCCGGCTGACTGACCGTATTTCAAACAATAGGCTATACGAAAAATGTGGTTCAATACCGCTCTCTAGGGCTATAATGAAAGAAAGGTTGAGGTGGATAGGGCACGTTGAGTAGATGAAAGATGACAGATTGCCGAAGATTGTTCTTTTCGGCCAACCGTCTAGTGCTAAACGGAAAGCAGGTCGTCCTCGTCTGGGATGGGAGGACGCCATAGGAATGATTTAACGGAAATGGGAACTTCCTGGGTGGGTGCAAAAAGGGAAGATTTGAATAGATTTGGGTGGAGGAGGAGCGTGCGTAGCTCTGTTGGCCTCAGGCGGCTTGGTGCTGCAGTGAGTTGTTAGGAGTAGTAGTAGTTAAAATACAACTAAACATGTTGGCTGTGTAAAAAATGCTTTCACTCCAACGATATTAATGGCGCTCTTTAGGGTCTATGAATAGTACTACCGTGGCATAAAAAGTACTACACCTACTACTACTAACGACTCACCAGAGCGTCAAACTGCCAAAGGCCAAAACACCTACGCTCGTTCCTCCTGCATCCCAATCTATTCACAGCCTGCCTCTATACATCCTCCCAGGAGGAATTTCCAATTTCCCTTAAACCTTTTTTTATGACATTCTCCCAACCCAAACCGTGGACGACCTGCTTTCAGGTTAGCCCTAGCCGGTTAGCCGAAATAGAAAATATTGAGAAATCTGTCATTTTTCATCCGCAGAACGTGCCTAAGCCATCTCAGCCTTTCTCTCAAACTCCCCAATGTATTACCCCTCGAAAATTTTTCCACGGGGTATTTGAGCCCCACAGTTTCCCTTTTGCTTAAATGCAAGTCAAAGGTAATTCCTTTACTTCTCTATAGCTAGTTCTTCTCAAATGAATTCTAGTATGTAAAATAACGGCATCTTATATGGTATGCAACTACATAAAAAATCACATCATCTCTGAATGTTGATTTTAAACGTCCCATGATCATCTACGAGACAGAGAGAGAGAACAATTTATTACACGACTTTCGTATCTCTTGGATAACTTACAGTTTCAAAAACATTAAATGTTAAACATAGACGTAAAAAAAAGTGGCACAAAAATTAAATGTTAAACATAAACATCACAACATTACAAGTTAAACATTGACGTAAAAATGGCATAGACAAATTACAATATCGGAATGTAATGCGCGTATAGTTGTCAGTTTGAGTTTATGTCTGGTTTTTCTGTTTGGTCGGGCATCTGCAGGAAGGATATCATGGTGGGTTGGGCTTGACAGCAATGCTTTTCCAAATCTCATGACGAAATTGCTTAGATTATACTCAAGGCACTGGATTTCAAGTTTATTGAGTGCTTCTTGGTAGGAAATATCACAACATCCCAGGATAATCCTAACCACCCTTTTCTGATCTGACTCTAGGCCCCAATCAGGATATGCATACTCCAAGACTGGCCACACATAGCAAAGGTAGGTGTGATAAGAGCTTTGACATCACAACCAAGACGATGAATTTTAGACAGTGCTTGAAGGAAAGTGTTGCCCTTCCTAATTACACTGTCAACATGTGCGGCAAAACAAGTCTTTTGAGAAAATGACTCCCACTATTTTCACTTCAGACACAACAGAAAATGGGACTATAGAGAGCGAGGGTGTAAATTCTCTTTTTAGGGGGTTCAGCCGGTGCATTTTTGATTTGGTAGCATTAATGGTTAGATTGGCTTGTTACAAGGGAAATTTAGCTAATTGAAAATGTTATTAGCAAACAGCACTACAAGAGTATTACCTTCAAGTAGATAAGCTAGCATGAGAGAGAAGTCATCCACAAATTTATACCCATGTTCGTGCTCTCTCAGGATGTAGTTAATCAGAAAGAAATGTTATGCCTGCAAGTTTGGTGCCCAATGGCCTAATGTGGTAATACTACAGTCAATCTATACATTTTCTAGGCAAATGGGATAGAAAACTGGAAGTAGTTTAAAAGTGCATTTCTTTTTCGAAATATACGCGCACAAATTTATCGGTTACCCCTACAAAAGCTTCATGTTTTTTTCTTTCAATGTTAAGCATGCATCCTTCAGACAATATGTTCTTTTTCTGGAACCACACTAAAAAGCTTTTTTATTTTTTACTTATTGTGTCTTATTTGGCACTTTTTGTAAGAAGAAGTCAACAACACCATTTTTCGTCCAATTTTTCCTAAATATGGGAATAAATCGGGAGAGGGATTCGCTAGATGGTGTCATCTCAAAATTTCAGTTACAGACTTTTTAGCTATTAGTGATTATAACTTGTAGGGTACTAATTTCCTATATGATTTTTTCTCATTTGCAAGTGAAAGGTTAAAAAGGGAGGAATTGTGTATACCCTAATTTGGGAGTCGCAAATGACTTTCGTTTGGGGGCTAGGGGGACAATATTAAATGAAAAGCTCAGATAATCTGATTAGGGAGTTCAAGAAATTCAAAAGTTTTGAGTTTTAGGGTTGTGAAGCACAAAGTTTCCCACTTGGTTTGTTCATCCCAAAACAAAACCCAGCCTATTTATCTTTATCTTTTAAGGGGACTACTCTGCTTTACGAGTCCTTTAAAACTAAATACTATTCTAACTAAATTTTCATTTTTTTACATTAAAAAAAATGGTGTAAACTTAGAATTGTGCTATTTAGAAGAAAACATGTTGAGAAAGCATTTTTTATTTCAAAATATGCAGAAAAATTGTGGTGAACATATTTATGATATGCTTCTGACACATTTATCCCCCCTTCTCTATTGTGTAAATATATGACCCAAAGTATACATTTATCATGTTTTTTCCGTTTCTTGGCTTCATCGGTGTTGATTTAATTGAAAGACAACCTGGTTGAAACAAAAGTGACGCGTAGCAAAATACATTTAAATAAATTGTTTTGGCTATTCACTTTCACATTAGGCTGGTGTTTGAAGCAGGACAGTCACGTATGCCCCCCCCCCCCCAATGTTTTGGTCACTCGGTAAAAAAAGAAGTCGGTAAAATCGTGAAGCGAAGCGCCATGATTTTTCTGACGCCGCTAAACTCTTTTGTTCGTTTAAATAAAAACCACGAAAATACTGACATTTCACAAAAAATGACATCTACAGAACGTTCGAACTTGGTCAGTAAACTCAGCAGTTTTACCGACTCCTACTGTGAGTTTACAAATGGTGCCACAATTTTCCAATTGCCCAAATTCCTTATACCCAAAAATTACTCTCTATTGGTTTTCAAGATCACTTCTGGTTTAACTAATTCCCAGAACTACCCCCCAAATAATACTTTAAAATGATGTTAAATAACAAATTATAGAGGGCGGAGGGAAATATATCAAAATATATCTATCATTTTTTAGGAGAAGGGTAAAATTGCCGTTTTAATTTTCTAAGTTAATACCTAAAAAGGATTATTAAACACAATTATCCCTCGAAAAGATTTAATTTCAAAATCTAAGGGGGAAAAAATCGAGGAGGGGGGTAGCCTGTTTTCTAAGTTGCCTCATTAATACCAAGATACAGTCTTTTATATATTTGAAAACGAAATAAAATTATCTAACTTTGACTTGACAGTTTTCACCATTTTTGTAGTTGGCATATTTCTAGCTAGCAGCTGTCCAGAATGACAAATAAAAAACAAAAAACTGGTTCTTATGACCTTAGATTATACCCAATAATTAAGTTATTAGGAGGGGGGTAAACAGGTGACCTGGAGAGGACTGAAAACATATAAAAGGCAAATGTCGAGAGAAAGATTTCCAAAATACATAGAAGTAATAATTTTATCAGATGTATCTGGCTAAATAATGTTCAAAATTCTTTTTAAAACATTTTTCAACAAAACACACAGTGGCATCCAATTTAAGAACTGGCTTGAAGAACTTTGATTATAAGAAAGTGTCTTTTTTAGGCGAGTATTTGAGGAATATGGTGGGACCCTAAGCTCCCTCCCCCCTAATTTAAGAATGTATAGCCTGTCTTATAACGTCTTATTTCTAAATAATTCCTTATAAACTTTACCACAAATACTTTTCAAAATGATATTTACCTGTTTTGTATATTCGTAAAAATTATGTTTCTTTCTTTCTAGCTGTCTAATGTATGACTGAGCAATAACCGAATACCGTCTTTACTCTATAGTGTAACGTCTATTAGTTTTCTTAGCATAATAGAAGAATCGATGAATGAAAATGTTAGTGTGTTACTTGTCCTCTCCTATTGCACGGATGCTTGTCAACGAAACCGGAAATAATTCTCTTTTTACGGGGCAACAGATTGATAATAAGTAAATTGATTGCTTTAAAAATATTTATACTTTTTAACAAAAAGTATTTAAAAAAATACTATTTTAACAAAAAGTATTGCAAAAGTACAACTTTCTTAGAAAGTATTCAAAAAGTACTACTTTAATCAAAATGTACTGCGGTACTCCCTTTGGCAACCCTGTCTCTACGCCAAGGCATCTATTCCTTGTTCTCATTTCTTTTACGTTTACCAGTTACAGAGAACAGATCTTTAAAAGTTTCTTTTAGTAAGCTACCTTTAAAGATCTTTTGAAGATTATTCCAAGAATAAAGTAATGGTGAAATCCTCAGTCGGTTTTGTAGTAATATTTAATTTGTTGAGTTGGTCTTTACTCCGTTGTTGAGTATGTATGTAACCATAAGGAACAACAGTACAAAATGTACGAGTGGATTAATGAAAAAATCAAAACAAGACTCAATCCTTGTTCAACCCTGTTTCTGGTGAAATTCTTGGAATCAATTTCGGGGGGATTTTGCCTCGTTACATATTTTTTTTTTGCAGGCATGCCTTAGAAGTAAGGATATACCAAATGAAAAAGCACATTAGTGCTTTCTTAAATACTCCCCTACCTCCTATGAAGTAAATATGTCATTTAAAAGTCGACACGCGACTGACCCCCCCCCCCCCTCCTAAATAAGTTTTTGTCACTTTCTATTTTGAGTTTCATTTTGAAGAAAAGTAAAAGACAAATCCTTTCTTTTTGGGCATAACGATATCAACGTTGCTAAATTCTAACGATGTTCTCATAAATTTTGAATTTCTTATACGGACATAATTTATATTTTAAATCAAAATTTTATATAGAAATTAAAAAATTAATAATTAGATTATATTTAATATACATTTATCTAATATATAAATATTTATCTCAGAAATAAATATTTAATAGTATTTTAACTACAAATACTTTAAATAAATTTTGCCAATAATGTAACTTGTCTTTAGCCAACAGAAGTTCGGTTGGGGAGAAATTCCATCCCAAGTCTTCCGATGGGAAATCCTAGAACGTGGTCTCATCACGGCGGAAAGGTGGAAACGGCATCATTATTGATTGCTAGACAAAGACGTAGAGGGTGCCAGCAAGCTGGGAACTTGCTGGTGAAATAAATCCCCAAGAAACATCCATGATAATGCCAAGTATAAGTATTACAAATGTGATATGGCGTCCCCGGTAGTCGACACACTCCCATTAGGGAAGATGATGGAGGTGAAAAATTCACGAGCCTTCCTAGACAGCAAAATCCCCTTTAAGATCGGATCGTGAAACATCCGATCAATAAAAGCAGATGTAACCAAAATACTAGTTGCAAATGAAATGCAGAAGGATCGAGTCGACTTTCTATGTTTGTCTGAAACTCAAATCTCTGATTGTGGTTAACAACTATTATTAGCTCATCAAATGAGCTGTATTATTCAGGAGTTGATGACAACTCTGGACCATCTGAAGTTGGTTTTTCTCTTTTCTAATGCTGCAAATCGTGCTCTTATTGAATGTGATCGAATATCTCCAAGACTTGTTTTAGTAAAGTTTAGAAGGTGAAAGACTAATCTTAAAGTCATCTCTGCGTACCCCCCCCCCGACCTTAAATGCAACGAATGAGGCAAAGTATACGTTTTATAATGACCTGAAACGATTTCTGGCTTAAGTTCCGTTCCGAGAATCCCTTGTTGTTGCTGGGGATTGGAATGTCAGAGTTGGAAGAAGATAATTTGGCACTCAAATGTCGGAGTTACCAAATCCCAGATAGATTGTCTACTTGTCAAGTCTAGATTCAAAAGTTCTGTGGCGGATTCTTGCTGTTATTTCGGTGCAAACATGGACTCCAGGTTTGGTTCTGATAATAACCCAATAATTACTAAAAATCGGCTTCTGTTATCCACCAGGTGTAGAAACTCGTAAACCCCCCAGAACATATGTGGCAGGTTTGAATAACCTTGGAACCAAGACTATGTTCCCCCTTGCATTGTCAAACCTGTTTAGCGCCCTGTCCACCTTGAATGATGAACAAAACGTCAAGGAGTTTCTCTATAGTCCCGTTGAGAATAAATGAAAGCAGTTTGTTGCAGCAATGCAGGAGTTTGTAAAAGAATTCCTTAGTATGTCAAAAACAAAAATGCTGCATCAGCAAAGGAACCATTGAGTTAGCCAACACATGTCGAGCGTCTTGCTCTAAGACAGAGCGTAAGAGGCGTGGAGCAGAAGTTAAAAAATCTTACAGAATAGATAGGCAAAATTACTGGAAGAAAATAGCAGATTCCATGGATGCCGCGTCTAAGGCACACAACACCCGTAAGCTCTATCAGTTGCTGAAACAGGCCACTTCGAGAAACAACAAGTCTCAGATAGATTGTCTATTTGTCAAGTCTAGATTCTAAAGTTCTGTGCTGGATTCTCGCTCCTATCTCGGTACAAACATAGACTCCAGGTCCAGTTCTCATCGGAACCAAATAATTACTAGAAATCAGCTTCTGTTATCCACCAGGTGTAGAAACTCGTAAACCCCCCAGAACATATGTGGCAGGTTTGAATAACCTTGGAACCAAGACTATGTTCCCCCTTGCCTTGTCAAACCTGTTTAGCGCCCTGTCCACCGTGAATGATGAAGAAAACGTCAAGGAGTTTCTCTATAGTTCCGTAGAGAATAAATGAAAGCAGTTTGCTGCAGCAAAGCAGGAGTTTGTAAAAGAAGTCCTTAGTATGTCAAAAACAAAAATGCTGGATCAGCAAAGGAACCATTGAGTTAGCCAACACATGTCGAGCGTCTTGCTCTAAGACAGAGCGTAAGAGGCGTGGAGCAGAAGTTAAGAAATCTTACAGAATAGATAGGCAAAATTATGTGGAAGAAAATGGCAGATTCCATGGAAGCCGCGTCTAAGTCACACAACACCCGTAAGCTCTATCAATTGCCGAAACAGGCCACTTCGAGAAAACAAAAAGTCTCTGAGATCATTCGTCTGAAGACGGGCATATCATAACGGACCTATCGGTGAGAGTATCAAGATGGAAGGAACTTTTAAAGAACTCTTGAATTCGTCATATCGTCCGCAGATAATCCCTAGTCCTCCTTCAGTAGTCCTTCAACCCCCTTATAAAGTGTCTCAAACACCCCGATATTGATGAAATAAAAACAGCCTTTCGTTCACTGAAGAGCCACAAGTCTTCTGGTAAAGACGGTCTGCCTCCAGAACTATATAAAGCTGCTGATGAGATTGTCGCTGCTCAACTCGCCATTCTTCTCCTTAATATATATAAACAGGCCCGAGAAGCAACCATGAGAAAAGAACAAGCTGCCTTTTGAACCAAAGGTTCTTGTGCCAAGATAATTTATATCCTTAGGCTGCAGTTACAGTAGTGCCATACATATGGTTTGCCGCTGCTCCGTATCTCCATCGATTTCACAGCAGCATTCAACTTAGTTAAGCGAGACGTTCTTTGGGGTGTCATAGAAGAGGATGGCATGCCTTCAGATTTTGAAGAGCTTTTGAAAGAATACTATGAGAGTACGCAGATGAGGATACGGGCTTATGGTGAAGAGTCTGAAAATTTCTCTGTACACTCATGAGTAAAACAAGAAGATGTCCTATCCCCCATCCTTTTCAATTATGTATTTGACTGGATTATAGTGAGAGTTGTCAGCACAGATAAAGGAGTGGCGGTTGGAAAAGTTATTCAAGTCACTGACATAGATCATGCTGCTGATTTCGCCGTCACTGAGGATTTTCTACTAAAAGCTCAAATGATGATGGACAAAGTTGCATACTACTCTGCAATGGTGGGATTAAGAATGAACCCAAAAAAGACCAATTTGACGTGTGCCAAGTCCCAAGGTTCCCTCTCATATATCATTAGATGGCAACAGCATTGAACAAGTTAATTAATTTGTCTACCTCGGATCCCTTGTGGATTCAGAGGGGGGATCTGATCATGAAATTGAAAGGCATATTCGCCTAGACTCTGCCAGTTTATCTCAGCTGAATATATCACTGTGGAATTATCGAAGTGTAAGCCTCATGAGTCTACGAGCCGATCATCCAAAGTACATTCCTATATGGATGTGAAACATGGGTTGTCAAAGCTCAAAATAGTAGCAAATTGCATGTCTTTGATGACGACTGTCTTCGTCGTATTCTACATGTCCAGCGTCAAGAACGAATATCTAACAAAGACATCTGTGAGCGCTGTGAACAACAATACCCAATCTCGGAAATTATAGAGAGACGACTCCTGTGGTTGGGCAATTGTCTACGCCATTAAGACTACAAATGCACCTCGAAGTAACATCTTAACTTCCGTCTAAAGACCGTCCTGGTCTCGTGCCTACTTTGTTCACTGATGATGGTTGTCAGGAATAGGCATATCAGCGGCGGCTCTGGCCTCTTTTGCACCCAGGGCAAAATCTAAATTAGCGCCCCCTCCCCCACTGTCCCACAAAATTTATTCAGAATTTTATTTATTACAAAATAAAATACATGTATTAACAGAATTACCAACTCAACAAAGAGCCAAGGCCAAACTAGGAAATTTGTATCACTAAAGGTAGTGAGTCTTAGGCAACTCGCTTATTTCGTATAGAAGGATTCATAAATGATTTTTGACGAAAGGTAGGCTTGCTATTCATTCTTGAGCTGAGGATCTCACGAATATTCTCGTCAAGAGTATTTATTTCTTTCAAAAGACATTTTGGGGAAACTTTCCCAACTCATGTAAATGACTAATCAAAAGAAAAACTTAATTGCTTGCAAAGAAGCCAAAAAATTAACAGAGTTGTCGGTGTTGTATACTTGATTAAAACTTGGAACGTATGTCTAGGTATACTTATATAAGAAATGATTCAAGGATCCTTTGGACCAAAACATTTAAACAAAGCAGTAAATTATATCAATACTATTTAAGACCCAAGATCTGATTCATACTCTTGGAATAAAAGTAAGCTAGTGTAAAATATTCCATTGGAAACTGGGTACATAGTTTGAAGTTGCAAATTATTTTTTACGAATTCATCTTGCCAAAAATTCAAAACAGATAAATAAAGTTATCAGGCCTCATTTTTAATCCAAATCTGCTTAAATTTCGTTTTATGATCCCACTAATTTCAGCAAATCAATTTGAGAACATCTAGTTTTTTGCTTGACCTAACAAAAACGGCCAATATCAGCAACCAGTAAAACTTACTAGGATCAGTTAAACAAACACTTACAGCACTCAATTCTCTCGAAGAGCTAAAATAGATTCTTCTTCAATCTTTAGAAGTAACTGTATCTGAGAATAAGAGCTATTACTGTGGGTTTAAACATTCTAATTTTATTTCAAAGCACAAATCGGTTGTTTCTCAGAGTGTTAATGTTTACAGAGTGACAGCATTGTTTTTGTATTACAGGTTTACTGGGTGCAACAAATAGTTTCCAAATAAATAAAACAAGATTTATAAGGAGTTATGGGAGCTATAGTGATTTTACGTCTTTAGCCTAATGAAATGATTCTAAATCAATACAGTTTGAAAAAATTGGTAACTCCTTATAATTGATAACAATAGAAATTCCACCCTCACTCCCTCCCTGTTTTTGAGACGCTACATTTTTTTCTGAAAATTTTTCTTTACGAGATTAATCTAGGCTAGCATCCAAATTAACTACATTGTATTAACTTGAAATAAGAGGAGAGGAGGCTCTATCATGTGCGCTGGGGGTTTGGAGAGGGGGCAACAGTGCCCTTCCATTTTGAAAACTTTCTAAATAGCATAAAATTTTCCATTTACCTGCCAACCGACATGGGTGGAAAAGGCGAGGCTGGGCATCTTGAGCCTCGCCTAGAATTTTTTTTTTTTTTTTGGGGGGGGGGGAGGGGTGTAAGTGCTACCTTGAGCTTTGTTTTTAGCGGTTTTGATTTTGAATGGCAATATTCCCATTCCCTATGTGTATATACGTAGGAAATATATATATATATATATATATATATATATATATATATATATATATATATATATATATATATATATATATATATATATATATATATTATATATAATATTTCAATGTGTTTAAACATATATGTACAATATATTTACACATCAGAGAGCCCTGTTGTTCAGGTTCTAAGATGCAAGATCGCAAATTCATTTTTATTTTGTATTTCTTTGTTGCTTTTTTTCTTTTTTCTTTTTTGTCGGGTAAAAAAAACAAAGAACCAATAGTTCTAGAAAACTTGGAGAATGCTCATTCTATTGGAAATTGAAAATTCTAGCGCTCCTTTAAGTAACCAAGAAGATTTTGTCACAACAAAGGCCGTTCTCCCATACTATAGCACAAACCTACAATTTTGACCAAAGGATGGCTAAATTGTTGTTGACTTCAAATTCTGACACATTTAATCGATTTAATCCAGGCAAATTTTAAGGGATCTGAATAACCAGCAACTGGACTTCATAAAAACAAACAAAAAGTTCACCTCAATTTATTTCTACATTTACTTCCTCTTGAAACAAGATTCACAAACAATGCATGAAATTTAAAAGCTGGTTTTAGACACAAATCTTTGAATCTTTTACTTCTTTGTGGCAAGAAAACACTCTAGAGGAACCTTTCAAGCTGCTTAGAATGCTAATTTTTGCCAATTTTCTAGGGAGGACAAGGACACCTTAGGGTATGCCTAGCAAAGAAACTTATAGTAGTAAGTTTCAATCAGATCTCCTCTTAGACCGTTCACCAAACCAATAACAAAAGACGTATTGATTTCATTTTTTTGGGAGGATTGAACTTACTCATTTAATACCTTTTTTAGCACATAAGAGCCCTCTTACACAACGAATTTGTTGACATAAGTTAAAAACATATAAATCATGGCACAAATACTAGAAAAAACAAACAAGTCTTTCATTTTTTCAAAATTTCAGTTATCTAAGGTTGCTTAAAGCTCCTAATTATTATGCATTTCAGTTTTGGACAATGTAAACTACTTGTTTCTTTTGAGATTATCAATTTGAGAGAGATTTTTTTCGGAAAATCGAAATTTGTCTTTTTCGGCTCGTGTGGTTTCACATTGATCATTGGATGAAATACAAGTTTAACTTCCAAAAAAAAAAAAAAAAAAACACAAAAACAAAAAAAAACACGGAAAACTATATCAGTATCCAATGTGCTAATTTAAAAGGGGTAATTAGCCAATGTGGGACAGCTTTAATTTTTCATCAAGTTTTCTTTTTTAAATAAAAATCACTATGTGATATTGTTCCAAAGGCCTTGTTGTGGTAAACTGAGAGGCTTTTTCTGGACTAGGTTATTAGATGCTAATTCAGATCCGACTTAACTGAAAATACTCTTTTGCACAATTAACATAGGTGTCTCATCTGTGTGCACTCTTTTAGCATGTTCAAATAGTCCAGCTACGGCAAGGATTTCTTGCATAAACAATCTTTTAAAAAGTTTCTCACCTCTATAAAATCTTTGGAGCTCATTCAAAAACCTTGATGTAATCAAGCATTTCTTACATACTTGACATTGGTAACACTCTAGCAAATTTGTATTACTGAAGAAACTAAAATTGCTAAGGAAACGAAACATAAAAAAAAACATTGAAAAAAACTAAGTTGATGTACTAATTGGTTGTGAGAATAACAGAAAAAAACCACTGAGGATACAACAATCTTCCTAAGTTCCTGTATGCACTATTCAATGCCAGTAAAATTGATAATATCAGAAAAGTTTTTCTACACATCACATATGAAAGGTTTTTGACCTGTACACAGTCTTTGATATGTATTCAAACTGCATTAGAACATACGTAACATGTGACTGCCTACTCACTCATATGCCCTAATTGGTGCTTGGTCAAATTTCCTGCTCGAGGAAAGGTTTGGTCACATACATCACATTTATACTGTTTCTCACCTCTATACATTCTTTTATGGGTGTTTAAACTTTTTACTAAAGAAAAGGTTTGTTCACAAACATTACACTTAAATGGCTTCTCACCCATTTCCACTCTTTTATGAATGTTTAAACTTGATGCTTGATAGAAGGTTTGTTCCAAAACTTCACACTTATACGGTTTTTTATACGTATGCAATCTTGTATGGGTGCTCAAACTTGATGCTCGAGAAAAGGTGTGGTCACAAATATCGCATTTAAATAGCTTTTCACCCGTGTGCACTCTTTGGTGACGGTGCAAACTAGATGCTTGAGAAATGGTTTGATCACGAACGTCACACTTAAACGGTTTTTTACCTGTATGGATCCTTTGATGGGTGTTCAAACTTGATGCTTGAGAAAAACTTTGTTTGCAGACATCACACTTAAAGGGTTTTTCACCAGTTTGCACTCTTTTATGGGTGTTCAAAATTGATGCTGTAGAAAAGGTTTGGTCGCAAACATCACACTGAAACGGTTTTTCACCCGTATGCACTCTTTTATGGGAGTTCAAATTAGATGCTCGAGAAAAGGTGTGTTCACAAACATCACACTTAAACGGTTTCTCACCCGTATGCACTCTTTGTTGCCGGTTCAAATTATCAGCGCGAGAAAAGGTCGTGTCACAAACATCACACTTAATCGGTTTTTCACCCGTATGTATTCTTTGGTGTTTGTTCAATTCCTGCATTTGAGAAAACTTCTTGTCACATACATCCCACTTAAACGGTTCAGGTTCTGATGCAAATGTATTTGAGAAACCGCTCATAGATTTATTCTTTGACAAATCTAGTGACGTATTGCCCTGTAAGTGAAGTCCAGACACGTGTGGTGAAAAGTGACCTGAAAATGTAAAAGTTTAAAAAAAAAGCAAAAAACGAATAATAGCAACAAAAATATATAAAAACAAAATAAAAAAACATATCTTTCAAAAAGTTTTAAAAGTCTTCAGAGTTAAAAAAAACAGTGTATCTTTCAATAGTTTTTAACAAATAACTTAATTTTCAATCCCTCTTCTCTCCCTCATCGTGAAACTTATATTAGCTTTTAAAATTAGTTATTCTAATACAACGAAAGAGCGAAAAGGAAACTAGTTTTAACAAGAAAAAAAAGGATTCATCCCTCTGAGTAAAACATGACTTTCTTTGATCCCTCTGAGGAAAACGTTACTTCTTTCAAATTCAACTTGAAATTAAAATAAAAGACAAATTTATCATTCGTATAGAGATGTAGTTTTAAGGCTTATTATCAAGCCTTTTGAAGAACAATAAAACCTAAAAAACAACTTTCAAGTGAAAATTTAGAAGTGTTCATTAAAGACTACAAAAGCGGTTTGGCAAACACCAGCACATTGAAAAAGATAAAACACAAGTTCCATCTTAAGATTAAGTCCTTTGTCCTATTTTTGTCCAATAAAATAATATCCAATACGTTTCAATCAATAAAAACACTATGTTTCAGATATACCTTCATTGTTAGAACATTTGGGTTGCAATTCCTGGGTGTCATATTCAAATTTACATGGTCCTAAGATGCTAGGTAAATTCAGCAAGGGAACATCTTCCAGTTTTGGTGACAAAAGATGGTTTGGACAATGAAAGGGCTTCTCAAGGTCACATGGTAAAGCGTCTTCAAATTCTAAAACAAATTTTAAACTAAACAGACACATAAATTTAACAGTAAAGCCTACTTATCAAATGTGACTGCTTTTTCTTTTCAGTTAAATCTTTCAGTTATATTTTCATCTTTCATCTTTCAGTAAAATTTTCAGTTAAATATTATATATATATATATATATATATATATATATATATATATATATATATATATATATATATATATATATATATATATATATATATATATATATATATATATATATATATATATATATATATATATATATATATATATATATATATGTATATATATATCTATATATATATATGTTATATATATATATATATATATAATATATATATATATATATGTATATATATATATATATATATATATATATTTGAGATTCTCGCTTTGTTATGTTCTTTGGTGTGTGAGATTAAGAATCGTTCTTCAAGATCTTTATAAATTCTTTGAATTGTCCTTTTATATAATATATTTTTCTTGTCTTTCTTATCTTTCCCAAAATCTCAAAAAAATTACTAGTCGGAAATTCTCACTTTAATTATTCCAAAATTCAATAAGCTAAATTTCAGGACACTTCGAGACACAAAATTCATGAAACAATTATTTTGAATGAAATAAAATTCCAAATTCAAAATGATGAATGGAGGCGAACAATAAAAATCAAAAGGAAATTTCACAATCCCAGATGGTATAGACTATATTAATAGTTGAATAAAAAAAATTTTTCCACAAAATAATTTTTTCAAAAAAAAAGTAAAGAACTCCATTACACCAAAAACGAGCAAAAATATAATAAAATTATATACCACGAATAAAACTACCAAAAATCATTATCAATAAGTAACTGAATTCAAATGATATTACAGAAAATAATGTGCATTGTCAGTTTAATGTACATATGCTGATATTTATTGCTTAAAATCTTAATTATTTTCTGATTTCTTAAAGTTATAAAAATGAAAACATTTGGCAGAATTATTTCAGTAAAGTACAAATTATATTCTGGCTTTTAGAAAGCGTAGGGGCTTAGAACCCTACTCATATTAATTTCTGCTCGGTTGGGGTTTCACTGTTATTTATTTAATTTCTGTTTGTTTTGCGTTTTATTTATTTATTGATACTGATTTGTGGTAGTTATATGCTTGGTAGGTTATTTGATTCTATTTTTGGCTTAATGATGCTCTTTACTTTTTTTTGAAGAACTTATTTTGCGGAAAATTTTGTTTTAATTAATTTATGTTCGTTTTATATTGACATTCTTTGTCCCTGAAAAAGACTGAGCCCTTTCTACAGTTAAACAACCATCCCTTCAAATAAAACCTTAAATACCAATGGGGTATAACTTATAACCCTTGCTCCTAATCTCTGTTTTTTTTTTTTTCATCCCCAAAAGTCTTGTAAAATGATATTTAGACTATTTTAAATAGAATTAATATATAAAAATTTCTCTTATATTCTATTAGATTAGGGGCAATACTACGTGTGTGTGGGTGGGGGGGGGAGGGGGTAGCTGTAGCTGCCCTCCGATCACTTTGACTCTTAAAAACCTTATATGCCCCCAGGGCATAACTTAAAACCCTTGCCCTGAGGGCTGGGGGGATTTGTTATCCTCAAAAACATAATTTCCAGACCTTTCAAATACATTGAACAAAATGGATAACTCAAAATTTTGATTGGAAGTGTTTGGAAAATGATGAGGTTTGGGGGGGGGGCATTCACCCTCCGATCGCTTTTGACTATTAATAAAGGCACTAGCCCTCTCAATTCCCAATTGAATGAGCCCTTTTTGAAGTTTCTGCGACAACGTTTTCTATAAAAACCTTATATGCCCAAAGGCCATAACTTACAACCTTCACCATGGGGGCTGTGGGGGGCTTGTCATCCTCAAGAACATAATTTCCGGATCTTTTAACTACGTTGAATAAAATGGCTATCTCATAATTTTGATTGAATGTGTTTGGGGAAAGGGTGGCCGTGAGAGGGGGAAAGGGTGGCCGGGGGGTTAGTTGCCCTCCAACCACTTTCGACTATTAAAAAGGGCAGCAGCCCTTTCAATTTCCAATAGAATGAGCTCTTTTTGAAGTTTCTACGACAACACTTTCTATAGAAACCTTATATGCCCCAAGGGCATAACTTATAACCCTTTCCCTGAGGGTTGTGGGGGGGGGGTTGTCATCCTCACAGACCGAATTTCCAGAACTTTAACCTACGTGGAACAAAATAGCTATCTCAAAATTGTGATTGGATGTATTTGGAGACATGAGGGGTATGAGAGGGGGGTTAGTTGCCCTTCAGTCACTTTCTCAATCACTTCAAAACCGTCCTATGCAGTTATTCTAAAAAACCCACCTACTGACCTCAAAAATCCTATTGAGCGCAAAGAGACCCTTGATACCCTGGATGGTCATCATGGTATCGTGTGAGATCTGATCCTGTCAAGAAAAGGTGGGTAGTCCATACCCGAGATAAAGCCTCAGCCGTCTCTCTCGCCACCGCTGCAACTAGTCAGCTAAACGTATCCTCTAATGTCCTTAATCAAAAGTGTTTGGTATTGTGAGTAATATCCCTGTTCTACTGCAAAAATCAGAGCTTATTAGTATGATTCCCGGTCTTTTTGATGCATTTGTTTGCATTTGGGATACGAGCTTTTTAAAATTAGACCTCTCCAAAAGTTACCTCCTACATGTTACCGTAGTCAATCGCCGAACCACATTGTCGAAAATTGCCCACTCCTATCGACTAATCAAAAGTGTTCACGGTGCGCTGGTGGACATTGTAACACACGCGATAACCCTTGCACTGAAAGCCCGAATTGCACCAACTTCGGGGAAATCATGTTTCCTATAGTCTCAGATGCCCAGTGTTAAAAAAAGCTCTGAATAAGGATAAAAATGATTACTAGTGGCACTAGATTTCGCTTTGTTTCACTTAATATTAACGAAACCAAAGACAGTGATCTTCTTATTGATGAGTTTCTTGATTATGATATAGTTTTCCTACAGGAACATTTTCTAACTAAAGCCAATAGAGATACTCTTAAATGGTCACCCACCCACCACATGTTTGTACGTGAAGCTAAAAAAAACGCGCATTCGACCCTCTTGGGGCCTTACAACTTTAGTTCGCATCGCTAAGAAACCTGAGCTTATTTCTTTTGATCATAATTTACTGGCAATAAAATGCGGTAATATGGTTCTCATCAAGGTCTATATGCCATGCAATCGCAATAACATTTCTGCCCTATCTATCTTCGCGGGTTCTTGTAATCGACTCAGGACTCTTCTGCTAAGAGTGACGAATCAGGGATTAAATTGGATTGCGGCTGGTGATATCAATGCCAATCTTCTGTCCCAATCTGAAAGAAGCGACCTGTTTTTTGATGGTTTTCCTAGCGGCTATCAGTTAGTCAATAAAGATAAACAGTTTACCTACATTCATAACCGTGATGGTTCTAGATCAAACCTTGATCATGTTATAGTTTCAAGTGGATCACTCGTGATTCCTCCTGTTATTGTTTTGGATGATAAAACTGAGGATGATCAGTTGCCTTTAACTTGCAAAATTGAGTCGTCTGCTTTACTGGCTTATAAACATTTTTCTTACCATAATAAATGGTTTGATAAGCCAAATTGGAAACGAGTAAATTCTGAAGTTTATTTGTATGTTCTTTGCTCGTTATTATCAAGCCTGAAAGGATCTTTTCAGCTTTTACAAACCTCTGTAAGGTCATTAACAGCTAAAATCGATTAAACTCTTTACTATTACCAGATTGTACATTGTTTGAAGGTAGCTGCTTCAGTTTCAGTTCCTGTTGAACGTGTTAGGTTTGGCACCAGAAAACCATTAAGGAATTGTGTGCCCAGCAGTGAAAAAAGCTAAACAGCGTGCGAAGTTTTGGCTTCGTCTTTGGATTGCTTGTGATCGGTCCAAGTCTGGTGAAGTCTTTAAAATTAAGCAAAATTCGAAACGTCAGTTTAGATCTTCTTTACGTCAAACCCGCCTGAATGGTTTAGATGGCCCCTCGGATCGGAGGTCTTGGTCCAATGTAATTATTAGCAGCTACTGTGTGCCTGCTACCGTTTCGATTATCAAAATCAGTGATTTTGTTGCTCCTTTTACTCGTGTTTTTTCTACATTTAATTATTCTATCCAGTCCATGTTTTCTTCCTTATTGCATAATACTGTTCCTCGAGTTCTTCGGTAAGTCCATATATTGTCAATATCTAGTGGTGATATCTATCAGGTTTTTAAGAGTGTTATGAAATCAAGTACGGATGGTCTGTGTTACAATCACTTCAGCATTAAGTGTCCATTACTGTTAACACACATTCAGCTCCTATTCCAGATGTGTTTAGCCCAGTCCTGAGTTCCAGATAGTTTTCTTTCGGGAATTGTAACATCAGTTTTGAAAAAGGGAAAGGACGCAGATTAGTGTTCCAGTTATCGACCAATTACAGTGTCCTGCTTTATGAGCAAGCTATTCGTGTATGTCGTATTGCCTGAAGTTTTGACTAAATGTGATTTTTTTTATTATCAAGTTGGGTTCAGAGTCAGTTTTGCTTTTTATAAAATCCAACATATACTTGGTAAGTTGCTCTTTTCTGCAAAAATGAGAAAAAGGCCACTTTATTTTTTCTCGGTTTATATCTTAGGCGCTTACATTCGCAAGCGCTTCACTGCTTAGCTAAAGCAGGAGTTAATTCTTCCATTGTAAAGCTTCTACAATATTGGTATTCCAATTCGTTGGTTCGGTTAAAATGGATGTCTGATATATCTGAACCTATCTCAGTAAAGAAGGGAGTCAGGCAAGGTGGCGTGCTGTCTCCATATATTTTTAAAACTGTGCTTGCGGACTGTTTGCGACAGTCTGTCTCCTACCGTGTCTTAAAAACCCGGTGTCGCTAGTCAAATTAAATTAGGTAATAGTCCTGGGTTACTTAATCATGCATTGTCAGGCTTCACAAAGAATCCGAAGATTAGAATTCGCAATTTAAGTTCGATTGTACTCTCAATAAAAGCTTCCTAAGCTAATTGCTTGTGTTTTAATACTTCTACCCTAGCTCCTCCTTTACATGTGGGTACAATGCTACTCAAGTGTGTCTCAAAGTTGAAAGATCTTGGGATTACTTTTTCTAATACACTTTGGACTACATGCTCGTCTCTGGTGGCTAGTGCTCTGCAGTATATTCGCTTCTCATATGGTAAAATATCGCCTAATAGAGAGAGGTAAAGCCACCGAGGCTTATGTAAACTTTACCATAGTTTTTGTTCTCCTACAATTCTTTTTCTTTCCGGTTTGCAGCCTTTAATGCGCAAAAAAGACCGTCTTCAGCTAAGGAGAGGCTATTTTAAATATTGTAAATTCCTGCTATATTTACCAAGGTGGTACAGACATCACAAGATTATTTCTCATTTTGGACTTGTCGACCCTCTAGTGCTGCTTAGCAACATCGCTAAGGACCTGAGGACCAATACTCCAAGGAAGATATGTGCCAGTGACCCCCTCACTTATTTTTTTCCAGATTAGAGATTTATAAATATTGTTATGTTATTTATGTTGTGTTTTTCTTATTATTTCCTTGTGTATAATATTATTTTGTTTTTTATTTTTTACTCCGCAAATATTTTATATTGCGGGTTATAAATCCGGTTATAAGGGGGGTTGTCATCCTCAAAGACCTAAGTTCCAGAACTTAAAAGTACGTAGAACAAAACAGCTATCTCAAAATATTGATTGGATGTGTTTGGAGAAATGGTGGGCGCGAAAGGAGGGTAAGTTGCCCTCCAATCCCTTTCAACTATTAAAAAGGGCACTAGCCCTTTCAATGTCCAATTGAATGAGTCTTTTTTGAAGTTTCTACGAAAACCCTGTTTATGAAAACCTTACATGTCCCCAGGGCATAACTTACAACCCTTACCCTAAGAGGTGTAGTAGGTTTGTCATCCTCGAAGGCGTAATTTCCGGAACTTTCAACTACGTTGAACAAAATGGCTATCTTGAAATTTTGATTGGATGTGTTTGGGGAAATGGTGGGCGTGAGAGGGGGGTTAGTTGTCCTCCAATCACTTTTGACTATTAAAAACGGCACTAGCCCTTTCAATTTCAAATCGAATGAGAACTTTTTTAAGTTCCTACGACAACATTTTATTCAGAGCCTTATATGACCCCAGGGCATAACTTACAACCTTTGCGCTGTGGGTTGAGGGGGGGTGTCATCCTCAAAGCCCTAATTTGAAGAACTTTCAAGTACATAGAACAGAATGGCTATCCCAAAATTTTGATTGGATGTGTTTTGGGAAATGATGGGCGTGAGAGGGGGGGGGGGTAAGTAACCTTCCAATCAATTTTGCATATTAAAAAGGGCCCTAGCCCTTTCAATTTCAAATCGAATTAGCAACTTTTTAAGTTTCTATGATAACCATGTCTATAACATCATGATATGCCCCCCAGGGCATAACTTACAGAAATGACCCTGAGGGGTGTGGGGAGAGATGTTGTCATCCTCAAAGACCTAAATGCCAGAACTTTCAGCTACATTGAACAAAATGACTATCCCAAAAGTTTGATTGGATGTGTTTGGGGAAACGGTGGGCGTAAGAGGCGGGTTAGTTGCCCTCCATTCACTTTCGACTATTAGAAACGGCACTAGCCCTTTCAATTTCCAATTGAACAAGCGTTTTTTGAAGTTTTTACGACAACGCTATCTAAGAAAACCTTATATTTCTCCAGGGCAAAAGTTACAAACCTTGCCCTGAGGGGTGTGGGGGATGTATCATCATCGAAGACACAATTTCCAGAACTTACAACTACGTTGAACAAAATGGATATCTCAAAATTTTGATTGGATGTGTTTGGAGAAATGGTTGGGGGGGGGGGGCGTGTCCTCCTCAAAGACACAGCTTCCAGATCTTTGAACTACTTTGAACAAAATGGTTATCTCAAAATTTTGATTGGATGTGTTTGGGGAAATGGTGGGCGTGGAAGGGGAGTCATTTGCCTTCCAATCACTTTCGGCTATAAATGAGATTAAAAAAAACATTTTCCAATAAGCTTTTCAACAAAAAGTAAAGAGCCATAATTTAAACTTAAATGACCCGAAATAAAGTCATATAAAAAGTCAAACTTAATATGGACGTAAATTGATATGATCAGGGTTGCCACCGTCAGTAGGGTTTTACTAGATCTAGTAAAAAAAAAAAAAAACCTAGTGAATTTAGATGATCTAGTAAATTTCCCGAAATCTAGTAAAAATTCATGATTTGAAACAAACTGATAAATGATTTATATGTTCATCGCTCATTAAATTGTAATAAAAATAAATATCAAATACAAAAAAAAACTATGGCTCAGGATCAGAGTCAGACCAAATAATTGGCAAAAATTATTCATATCAAAATTTCTGTCGAAATTTCTGTAGAAAGCACTTTCGTAAAAACTACAAACAGGGCCCCGACGCTGGACATAGTGAGGGCAAAATAAAGCAGTTTTTTTTTTAGATAAAACCTAATTTAAGCAGGTGTAAAAACACCAGTTTTGCCCAGTGTATCTACACTGGATGAATGAATGATAAATTTTATTCAGTTATTAAACCCATAGAGTGATTAAGCCTTATCCAGTCTACAAAATACAGCATAAAATAACATACTAAAAACCAGTCTACAAAATCGGTTTCACATTGATCATTGGATGAAACACAAGCCTAACTTCAAAAAAAAAACAAAAAAAAAACGAAAACTATATAAATATCCAATGTGCTAATTTAAATGGGATAATTAGCCAATGTGGGACAGCTTTGATTCTTCATCAAGTTTTCTTTTTTAAATAAAAATCACTATTGTTCCAAAGGCCTTGTTGTAGTCTATAAACTGAGAGGCTTTTTTCTAGAATAGGATGTTAAATGCTAATGCAGAGCCGAATTAAATGAAAATACCCTTTTACGCAAATCACATTTAAATTGTATCTCGCCTGTGTACACTCTTTGAGCGCGTTCAAATAGTCCAGCCATGGCAAGCATTTCTTGCATAAATAACATTGGTAGCACTCAAGCACATTTGTATTACTAAAGAAACTAAATTTGCTAAGGAAATAAAACAAAATAAAACACATAAAAAAATTAAATAAAACTAATTTAATGAACTAATTGGTCGTGAGAATAATAACCACAAATCACTGAGGATACAACAATCGTCCAAAACTCCTGTAACCACTGTTTAATGTCAGTAAAATTGCTAAAAATCACAAAAGTGTTTCTACACTCATCACATATGAAAGGTTTCTCACCTGCACGCAGTCTTCGATGTGTATTCAAACTGAAAAGTTTCTCATCAATATGCTTCTCAGGTTTCTAAAATGAAAGGTTTCTCATCAATATGCATTCTTTGGTGCTTGGTCAAATTTCCTGCTCCAGAAAAGGTTTGGTCACATACATCACATTTATATAGTTTCTTACCCGTATGCGTTCCTTTATGGGTGCTCAAATGTGATGATTGAGAAAAGGTTTGGTCACAAACATCACACCTAAACGGTTTTTCACCCGTATGCACTCTTTTATGGGCGTTCAAATGTTTTGCTAAAGAAAATGTTTTATCACAAACATCAAACTCAAAAGGCCTCTCAAACGGATGCACTCTTTCATGTGTGTTCAAATTTTATGATGGATAAAACGTTTTGTCACAAACATAACACTAAAACAGATTCTCACCCGTATGCACTCTTTTCTGACGGTTCAAATATGATTTTGTTGAAATGGTTTTATAACAAATGTAACACTGAAACGGTTTATCACCAGTCTTCACTTTATGATGGGTGTTCAAACTTGAGGCTGTAGAAAACGTTTTTTCAAAAACATTACACTCAAACGGAGTCTCACCCGTTTGCACTCTTTTCTGGGTGTTCAAATTTGATGCTGGAGAAAATGTTTGATCCAAAACATCATACTAAATCGGATTATAATCCGTGTGCACTCTTTTATGGGTGTTCAAATTTGATGCTTGAGAAAAGGTTTGGTCACAAACATCACATGTAAACGGCTTTTCACCCGTGTGCACTCTTTGGTGCCGGTTCAAACTTGATGCTTGAGAAAAACTTTGATTGCAAACATCACACTTAAACGGTTTTTCACCATTGTGCACTCTTTTATGGGTGTTCAAAATTGATGCTCGAGAAAAAGTTTGGTCGCAAACATTACACTGAAACGGTTTTTTACCTGTATGCACTCTTTGGTGCCGGTTCAAATTAGATGCTCGAGAAAAGGTGTGGTCACAAACATCACACTTAAACAGTTTCTCACCCGTATGCACTCTTTGGTGCCGGTTCAAATTATCAGCGTGAGAAAAGGTCTTGTCACAAACATCACACTTAATCGGTTTTTCACCCGTATGTATTCTTTGGTGTTTGTTCAAATCCTGCATTTGAGAAAACTTCTTGTCACATACATCCCACTTAAACGGTTTAGGTTCTGATGCAAATATATTTGAGAAACCGCTCATAGATTTATTCTTTGAAAAATCTAGTGACGTATTGCCCTGTAAGTGAAGTCCAGACACGTGTGGTGAAAAGTGACCTTAAAATATAAAACTTTAAAAAAAAGCAAAAAACGAATAATAGCAACAAAAATAAATCAAAAAGCAACAAAAATAAATCAAAACAAAAAAAACATATCTTTCAAAAAGTTTTAAAAGTCTTCAGACTTAAAAAAAAACAGTGTATCTTTCAATAGTTTTTAACAAATAACTTTATTTTCAATCCCTCTTCTCTCCCTCATGGTGATACTTATATTAGCTTTTAAAATTAGTTATTCTAATGCAACGAAAGAGCGAAAAGGAAACTAGTTTTAAGAAGAAAAAAAGGATTCATCCCTCTGAGGAAAACATGACTTTCTTTGATCCCTCTGAGGAAAACGTTACTTCTTTCAAATTCAACTTGAAATTAAAATAAAAGACAAATTTATCATTCGTATAGAGATGTAGTTTTAAGGCTTATTATCAAGCCTTTTGAAGAACAATAAAACCTAAAAAACTAATTTGAAGTGAAAATTTAGAAGTGTTCATTAAAGACTACAAAAGCGGTTTGGCAAACACCTGCACATTGAAAAAGATAAAACACAAGTTACATCTTAAGATTACGTCCTTTGTCCCTATTTTTGTCCAATAAAATAATATCCAATACATTTCAATCAATAAAAAGACTATGTTTCAGATATACCTTCATTGTTAGAACATTTGGGTTGCAATTCCTGGGTGTCATATTCAAATTTACATGGTCCTAAGATGCTAGGTAAATTCAGCAAGGGAACATCTTCCAGTTTTGGTGACAAAAGATGGTTTGGACAATGAAAGGGCTTCTCAAGGTCACATGGTAAAGCGTCTTCAAATTCTAAAACAAATTTTAAACTAAACAGACATATGTAAATTTAACAGTAAAGCGTACTAATCAAATGTGACAGCTTTTTCTTTTTAGTTACATGTAAATATACAGGCATCATACATCATATATATGTATATGTAT